>NW_026131557.1:0-62785 GCF_903995435.1 Acomys russatus
ACTGAAAATATGTTGGATGTGCTGCTACATTGCCAGATTGAATGTTTATGTTCTTTATAGGGCTCGCTGTAACTTGACATAAATGGCTAAATCAGCTTCATTATTTTTATTCGGTTTGGTTTTCATTCTGCAGGTATGACTTGTAAATATTGTCCACAAAACCTTTCTGCCCTGTCTAATGTAAGTCAAGTTTATAGATATATTCCAAGCAACCTCACTCAGAAAAGGAAACAATAGGGCTTATTTAAAAGTGAAGAGACATACCCAAAGTGTGTTATAGATTGTATTGCAGTATTCCCAATGTATAATCTCAGTAAGGAATCTGGACACATTGTTGAGCTTGGCCATAAAGGAAGGTGTGGCTAGGGATGATTGAAAGTCAAATTCTTTTTAAGAAACATTTATGGTGTTCAATTGTTCAAGGATATTTGTTTTTGTTACTACTGCAGTAAAACCCAATGGTTTTCTTCAGCAGTGAGTTTTACCATCAGATGTGTAACTACCTTCAAATTAATAAAGATTTTTCCCACCATATCAAATACATAGCCTGTTGCAAGTGTGTTTAACTTATGAAAATGACTACCAAGTCCAAGAGAAAAAAGGTAGAGAGCATGATAATTTTATTGTACTGATGATTGTATAGCCAGAAGTTGACCTATTCTAAACCATGATTTTATGAAATGTGGACCATGGCATTTTTCCCAAGCTGAAGAAATTTCTTAAGTCTCCCAGGACATGTATTTTTGATGTACAACTTTCAGGTGATTGAAATGCACCTACATGTGACTGTATTGGTGGATCCTGTGGCCTCGTGGATGAGTACTGTGCTGTCGCTGGTGGGTAACCTACTATTGCCAATGGGTAATGAGTCACAGTCAATGGCTGATATGGCACTGTCATTGCTTGATGTGACCTTGATGATGGGTGAGGCAGAAGTGGAGGAATACAATAAACAGGATCCTCCCAAAGTCTGTAAGAGATCTGGGGAAGTTGTACACGTTAAAGAATGATGGCTCATGTGCAGTTGTTCATGTTACATGTAAAAGCTGATCCAGGTTTATATGTTAACTGTGTGCTCACAGCTTAAAACCAACAGCTCATATCTACTTCCCTGGTTTCATTTCCAATGCATCTAGCCAGATAAGATGCATAATGAATGTAAAACTAAGAAGTGAGTTGTGGTAAATAATAATTTCCCTACTAACATCCTGTGCAAAGAGTCTAAATTTGAGGAATAAAGCCAATGACTTCAAGGTTTGATGTGAAATCTCTGCATTTGAGAATATCTTGTCAAAGACTTCTTTGTGGAATATCTTCCATTTTATTAATAGATGCTGAGATACGTCTTATACAGGAAGGAACACGTTTAAGAGCAGTGGCCTCCACCCTTCTCTACAGTCCATCTGTCTCTTACCTATAAGTCTGACGTTGTGGATTCCCAGAATAGTAATTTGCATAAAAATTACTGTTCATTAATAAAAGTAACCATGTGCACAAAACCAACACAGTTAGTGTAAAAAAATACAGGTGTACTATACATGAATTATTGACAACTGAATCTCTGGATTTTCCTGTACCTGCTCTGGTGGCCGATATTCCTGATTCTCTTGTCCTTGTGTAAATTGTGGAGGATCATATGGTAATCTGCGAAGCACCTTAACATACTGGGACAACTCATACACACATCTTTCTTGTTCTATCTCCTGAAGTTATTGATTTGTCAAAAATAAACATCAAAGTATCCCTTTTATAGAAAATTAAAAGGCTTTAATGCAACTAACTGTAACTTAAGTGTAGGCCAAAGAACTGAGAGTAAGGAGCTTTTAAATGCAGAAAAAAAAAAAACAAACAAAAAACACAAACAAATAAAGAAAAACACACCCTACAGATCCAAGGAGAGCTAAGTTAATTAGTTAGGTATAGTTGAGTTTTGCATAATTATACAGTTTAACAGAAGCCAAGATTATTTAGTTGAGGATCCTGACCATAGGTTCCTACTGTAGGGTTGGGTAACATATAAAACAAGCTGTCTGAAAGACCACCGCAAGGAATGACCTTTATATGTTAATTAATCCCAAAGTAATGAAAGCCTGGTCTCTCAGTGAATACGGTGCTAAGGGGCCTACTGACTGCTTTTGTAGCACACTAGTAAAAGATAGTCCTCTTAGACACAGACTTCTGAACATCCGAAATATCTTCACAATCAAGTGTACATCATTAACCATGTGTCAGAGTCTACCTAAAATAGATATGTTTAATTCCCTGGAGCAACTGAACTGCAACTGATGTGGAATTTGAGCTGAATAAACGAAGTCAATGAAACTAACTATATTAATGAAATATTCTTTCAGTTTTAAACTTAAAATGAACTTTCCATATCTCTTATTCAATGTTTGTATCTGGAAAGAATCTGGTTATTTTCAAATCATAGACTTCAATTTGTATCCGTGAGTTGCCGCGTTGGACAATCCTTTCCCGCAAAGGCGGATGTAGGAGTGGCAAAAAGCTCCTGTGCTGCATTTGTAAGGAAACAAAATTATTTGCTATTAGGTCATGCCTTTCCTTAATACACTGAGATCATTCAACCTGTTTGTTTTTAAGGGTTCAGTAGATATTTCGTGTCTGAAAAGCTAGTTCATTAGAAAGAGTGATACCTGTTTTTGAAAATAAAGATCATGCTTTCTGTGCAGTGAATTGAGCAAAAAGGTGAGTTTTAGCTTAACATTGTCAGAGGTAACAAATATGTATTTGGAAGATTTTGAGATGTACCTCAGTTTCTCCAGAGGCTGACTGATCTATGGTCAATATGGGTCCCACCACTGCAGCTGGGTGCACAAGCTTTTGTTGTGTGTGTATGGTGGATTGTGTTGTTTCTGGTGACATCTTTTGTACCTGTCCATGGTCCACAGCGATTTCTAGAGTTATAACATTTTTCTTGTCTTTGGTGTCCTCTATTAGTTCACAGAAATCTTCATCAGATGAAGAATTAGAAATAACAATACTTTCATCATTAAAATCTTTCTTAGAATTGGAGTTCTTTGCCACTACCAATGGTTTATTCTCAGCATTAGCCTTGTCTTCTTCTTGTGAGCAGCCACCTTTTTTGTTGCTATCGCTTGAAAAGACCTTAAGAGGGACTTTGGTTTCCATGTTCACAGGCTTTAGAATGTACATGGAATCCATCATTGAATCCTGTACAAAATCTGCACAAGAAAGCACTGATTGTTATTAAAACACTAAAATGTGAAATTTTTATATAACAGGACACTTTGGTTTTATTTCATGTTTAATCGCAAACACACACTTAAAGACAAACACACACACACATACACAAATACACACACACGTCTGAGCTGTTTCCAATGACACTTTAGAATAGAGATCTGAAACTTACAGAAATAGTGTTCCTGTTGCTACTAAAACTGTTTAAAAGTTAAAATTACCTTTGATAATGTGGAAAAAGAAAGATTAATCATAATAAGTGAAAATATTACAATGTATGTCTTCTGCAATAAGATCCATGTTTCAGGTATTACAGGTCTTATCCATTTGTATAATTAAGACTTTGTGACACAAGCACATAAAAGGAGAAGCAATGTTTTGGAGTAATTAACAAAGTTAAATGTTATTTCGATTACATTTTCCTGGCAATGCACATGATTAAAATTCTGTCATCCCATCATTAATGTGTGGAGATACACAGCCTGCTCTGACTTTTAGGGAATGGTGAATTGTACGTCAATAATTGGCTTCAAATCTCAACTAATGTAACAAGAAATTATTTTGTTGCAGTGGGATACACTGCATGGACATAAACAATAAAATGATTTTTTCAAAGACATATTTGTAAAAATATTTGTAGTATAGAAATAAAAAGCCAGTGAAAATGCATATTCACTGAAAAAAGACCATTCGGAACATTTCTAACTGAGATTACTAAAGCGTAACATCAGTGATTGCTTGAATCTGTGAGACCACAGTTACGTATATTTCTCTGAATCCTCACATCAATTTATTTGAAGAAATTGAGAAACGTTGGACATTATACCTGGGATTTCAAAAACAGAATGCTATGTTAAAACTCATGCCCACTTTGAAAATCATGGCAATTAAATCTTACACTTTTAAAAGGCTCATTGTGCCTACTTGAGATCAGCGGTGTAAAATCCCGAAAAAATTACTTGTCCTTGTGCTCTTGCTTGTATTTGCATTTATGTTTTTGCTTGTACTAGACTGAGATGATTCCCAGTTTTGAACTCTTTCATGTAGCGTTTTCCAGGTAGCAGTTCGAACTTCTGCAAAGTCAACCTGGTATTTCAAGTAAGATAATATGTTTCAGTGATGAGATAGAATGAGACCCAAATAATAGGAAACACAGGCAGAACCTTGTAAACTTAAACATAATTTTTAACATATTGAAGGAAATTGACAAGCCAACACTATAAATATGTATGTGTTTGTGAGTGTATGTTTGTGAGAGAGTGAGAGTGAGAGGGAGTGTGTCTGTTTACAAATATTTGCAACAAATTTAAGTAAATAACCACAGTACAGTGGTAATAGTTCAGAATTCTACACAATGGCTGTTACTCCACATACATCTGTGTCTGAATCAGGATGATCCATATTCGAAGCTTCAACTTGACACATTCTTTGTAAGTCATTCCTCTGGAATCCTTTTTCAATCCTTAATTAAACCATAAAGAAATAATGAACAAAATGTTTTTATGTACTGGCCGGGTAGTTTCCTCTTTTTTTTATAGCTTTCATAATACTAGACAGTTATATAAGCAGAAGGAGGTAGAAAAAGGCATTCAAGGTTTGACTAGCTGTGAACACTGTGAACAACAATTAAGCCTGGCATGGTAAAATATTTCCATATTTGTAGTAGTTGCATCAATGTTATGTGGGAACCAACCCATTTCTGAATGGATGGATGGCATATATATGGGTGGTATTATAATTCTAATTAGGAACACAAAGCTGGAAACTTCACCAGCCCCACTGGGTAATGTAGTTGTCATTACCCTTAATGGACATAGTATCAATGTGGTCTCTAAATTAATAACTTTATGCACTTAATCTTCACGCCCATTGATTATTTCAGTTTTCAGAACTCATACGAGTTGTACATTTATGCAATAAGCAGTAGTTAAAATCGATAGTCACAAGTAGCCAAACTGTAGAGGATTAAGTGTTATGTGAGAGTTTTCATATATGTCTGACATGGCTAAGTAACCCATACACATAGCTTAAGGAATATTACATTAAGTATGGCAGGAGAGTGATAAGAATTAAATACCTTGGAGGAAACAGTGCCATATGAATCATTACAATAACACTGCAATCAGGAACCCACAATAATATTGTGACCTCTTGAGACCTACGGAAACCTTACGTCCAGTAATTGTGCCACAAAAGAGTGCTTGTTGTAATTGATGTCTTTAGACTAAAATAGACATATGAATCAACAAGAATCCACTGCTAGAATCCAATCTATATTTTCAAAATATTAAAGACATTTACAAACAGAAATTCTTCTAGCTCAAGGACTAGAAATAGAAATTCAGATGTTTGTTTTGATAATCACTTGATACTGTATTTACTTTTATACTCCATTGTTTTTACATTTTAATATATGATCTATTTTGTATTTAGTCGTTAAGTATACTAACCAATGGTATAAATTGTACATATTTTTTTTTATATAATGAGAAAGACAAAGTGCAACCTATTTCAACTAAAGTAAATGTTTTTAAAAGGCTTATTCAGGTGAAATAACACATGGTAACGTTTTGTCAACTAGAATATTTTTTATTTGTTTTCTCATTGTCTCATCTTATTAAAACAGGATTGAAAACCATAACTGTGAACTACTGATTCTCTGAACTACATATCTAAAATGCCATCATGTGTACCTTCAGTACTCCAGTTTTTTCACATAAATTTTTGTTTTCAGTGTGTGTTTGTGTGTTTTTTTGTGTGTGTGTTTGTGAGTTTGTGTGTTCAAGATGTCACTTCTCTTCAAGATAGAGGTAACTATTGCAGGAATCAGTCCTCTTTTCTTCTATGTGGGTTCTACGTACGGGCTCACAATCTCACATGTACTGAATATGTCTTTTCTTAATTCATTACTCGACACTTAAATAAAATAAAACAACAGACACCAGTTACATTTTGGCAAATATATAGGTAAATATCAATATTTGGAAAGCGCAATTTCCTCATCTGGGATTCACTTAAAGTCTCATTTATCATTCTATTGAATGTACTTCCTTTATAAAAAGACAAACTTCTGGTTTGCATTACCTACCACTATCAATATCTTACCTGCATGGATTTGCTGTAGTTTCTTCATCAGAATCAAAAATTGAATCACAGTGTTGAATATCACTGTGGTGTTCCTGCACAAAAATTATCACAACACCTTCAATTGTTGCCACAATCATTTTGGAAACACTGACAGTCAAATCTACAGCAAAAACCCATCCTAATATCCACTCTACTGTATCTGTATATTAAGAAGTGCTTTACATTTATAACATGCATTACATACGTTCCTTTTTTCTTTTTTTAATGAATTTATTCCTGTTACATCTCAATGGTTATCCCATCCCTTGTGTCCTCCCATTCTTCCCTCCCTCCCATTTCCCCTTATTCCACTCCCCTATGACTGTTCCTGAGGGGGATAACCTCCCGCTCTATATGCTCATAGGATATCAAGTCTCTTTTTGGTTACCTGCTGTCCATCCTGTGAGTGCCACCAGGTCTCCTCCTCCAAGGGACATGGTCAAATATGATGCACCAGAGTACATGAGAAAGTCATACCCCACTCTCCACTCAACTGTGGAGAATGTTCGGACCATTGGCTAGATGTGGGTAGGGCTTTAAAGTTTACCACCTGTGTTGTCCTTGGCTGGTGCTTAGTTTGAGCAGGAACCCTGGGCTCATATCTGCCTATTATAACGTTCTACTTTTATGTTTCTAGTACCCGCTGGATCCTTCTACTTTGCTATTCTCCCATGCTTCTCTCATCTAGAGTCCAAATAGGATTTCCTCCCCTCTGTCCCAGTTCCTGGTAAGTGAAGGCTTTTGTAGGATATACCCCTTGTGCTAATATGCACTTATAAGTGAGTATATACCACTTGAGTCTTTCTGCTTCTGGGTTAACTCACTCATTATGATCATTTCTAGCTCAATTCATTTATCCACAAATTTCAGAAATTCCTTATTTTTAATAGCTGAATATTATTCCATAATGTATATGTACTACGGTTTCTTTATCCATTCTTCTACTGAGGGACACTTAGGCTGTTTCCATGTTTTGGCTATTATGAATAAGGCTGCTATGAACATATTTAAGAAAATTTTCTTGTTGTGTGCTGGAGCATCTTCTGGGTATATTCCAAGTGTGGAATAGCTGGGTTTGAGGAAGCCCTATTACCATTTTTCTGAGATAGCACCATATTTTCATTGTAACGAATTCATATATCAGTGTGAAAAAGACACCAAGATGACATGTACAAAAATTAAGTATACATCAAATGATTTATTTTAAGGCTAATAGATGCAGAGAAGGAATTTCACTTTGATTCAAGTTCACTGATCACACTTTTAGGCCACCGTTGTATAAAGACTTTTCTGTCTGCTTCCCTGTTCCTCTCTTATAAAATAGCCTCCCATATAGAAATAGAGAAATAGATCTAACACACCATCACAAGAGGAACATGTACCTAATATTCCAGAGGTTTTCTTGGCTGCCAACACTGCCCTCAATACAAAGTTCTAGTTATGCCTATATCTGCTAATACTATCAACATTCATCCTAAATATGAGAGTTTCCACCATAGAACTATAATCAGTCCAGATTCCTGCCACTCAACTAACACAATATACAATGCTCCTTACTGTATACTGATTCTTTCTGCCCAGAAATACAGCTGCTTAAATAAAAAAAAAAGATGTGATCTTCAAAGTGGGAAGCAAAAACATCATATTCCACATTTTGGGTTGAGTACAGAGGACAGAAATGCTTCCCATTCTGTCCCTTAACAGCCTTGGACCTAATGACAAACTATTCCTTCCATTAGGACAATGGTGTCCAAAACAAAAAATGTCAGGTTATTATATGGTCTCAACATTTTTGATAATAAAAGTGTTAAAATAATGAAATATGTCACTATGTGGCTTAGATTTTCAGCTAAGATTATGAATTTTTTAATACTGGTTGTTGTATAAAAGACTATGTTCTTCCAGCTATGCTTAGAGAAGTGCTGTACTATATATTCTATTATATGTAATCTACATATAAAATATGCAAGAAAAACATCTTTCAAATCTTTTGGTACTCTTCATAGGTAGTGAAGTGAGGAACTTCAGTTTCCTCAAACTTTGTTCTTTTCTTTGACATTTGTTTGCAGAAAATAAATGAGAGAAGTTATATTAAAAAATGAGCAGTTGCTGTTATAGTTACTACAGTTAAAAATTTTGAAAAAGGGTTTTGGAATAGATGTGAGGGGTTGTGTATTCCACATCTAACAGAGGAAGTCAGAATAATATTATGGATTTTGATTATCTACTTTCAATTTCATGTGGGTTCAGTGGATTGAAGTCAGGTGATCAAGTTTGCACCACATGTGCATATAATCTTTCAGCTATCTCACCAATGGAAAGTTATAACTGTTATCATAGAAAAGACTTAAAGTGTGCTATATAATTTCTTAGTAAAATAATGCCGTTGAAAAATCAACCCACAACGTGCAATTTTCCATCGTGTTCTATCAAACTCAGGATCCTCAATATGCCATACAAGGTTAACAATTCTACATAGATCCATAATAACAGTCCCAAAATAAAAGGTGGAATTCTGTTCAGTTTTTGATGAAGGGCTTTTATGTGAGAGAAAGTAAGGTCATTCCCAGGACAGAGTTAATAAAGAAATTTGGTAACACAGCCTCCAACTTCAATATTTTGGTAAATATCAATTCGCTCCCCAACTAACAAGAAAAAGAAAGTGTCAGGGTTTACAATGATTTTCCTGTGAATTTTGGCTTTAGGTCAACAGTCTCACACTATGTCCTCAGAGTGCACTCAAATTTCTTCACTAAAGAGACCATGAGGTATTGTGTCTAGCATTAGGGCTGTAGGATGGAGAGTATAGAAGCTTTAGCGCTTCTGAAGATGATTGATGAAGAAATGCAATTTGAATGAGTAAACAGTGGGCCTAGGAAATATTTCAGGGGGTTTAGCCACAAAGAGGGCATAGAAATAGTGTAATTTGTCAGGGAATAATGTAGTCAAGTATGTCATGCCCTCATCTAAGTTTAGGAGACTGTGATTATATGTTTTGGGGGATAAATCAATCACACGTCAAGAGCTACATGTGTCCCATGATTTGTGCATTGTCTTACAGATGCACAGAAATGGTAACTACGATTGTCCTATGTACTTTTATAAGTTCCACTTTTGGACAAGCTTTTGGGTATATTTTGTGCACTGTACATACTCCACCTGCAAACAGCCTGTAAGTGGAAAGAAACAAATAGTACGCCTTATGTTGCCTCCAACTAATATTCCCTCCTCTTTGCCACTCAAAGTATGGTAAGGTTTGTGATCCTCTAAAATCAGCAATGCTACAAATAAGATATGGGCCTTGGTCAAACCGCTATTAGCAGGTGTAGAGGTAACAGCTGCCTGACCTCTTACAGGCCTAGCTCTGGCTCCAGTGTGTCCAGGATCGTGCTTGTCCATCAGTATTCTAATTCTCTTCAACAAATTGCGAAATTCTTCTGGAGTTGGCTTCATCAGTGGATTAAAAGAACCCAAATTAACAGAGAATTCAAGAATGAGCTTTATGAATAGTAGCAATGAGGCGAATTATTCATATGTGAATCTATAAGGTATAAGACAAGAAAATGTCAGACTTTTTTGTTAAAGTAACATCAAGTGCCTTCATTATACACAGTAACTCTTGCGAAAAGTTATATCAAGATGTGGCCTTAATCAATACTCAGATAGGAATGCATAAGTATTGAGTGTTTGAGGCATGTCAAGCTAAATACAATGAACTGGTATCTAAAATAAATAGTCAAGAAAAAATCAAGCAAGTAAATTCCATTTCCATTATTTTATTGAAGTGAAAAGAATGTCAAAGTTATAACTCATTGAGTAAGAGATTTTATGTCAACAGCATTATCAATTCCTACCTCATGCTCTTTTCCTGCTGATTTCTCTCCATATTTCAATCAGGTAAAAGTAGAATGTAAAACCAATTAAGACCAATATTTTACAAAGCAATCATGTTTTTATAATCTGTAGCATCTACCTGCTCTATATTTATCACCTCTCTGATTACTTCCTTCAATTTATCTTTTCCTTTCCCACCTACATTCTATTTTTTATGTGTCATGTCGTTACAAACTGCCATGCATCTGTCCATCATCTGTTGTCTGTCGTTGATTTTCTATATGTTTTTATCTATATTCTATCTTATACTGTGTCACTAGCTTAATTCTTCTATCTCCTACTATCTAATTGTCAATTTGCTATCAAATCTTTTCTAAACCCTATCATCTATCTAAATGTATCCATCCTCTATTTTCTATCAACTATGTATTCATCATGCATATACCTATAATTTACCTATATAATACCTACCTTAAATCTCTCCTCTATCAACCCTGTATCAATTTATTTCCTACCAAAAATTTAACCCATCGCCAACTAACCTATATTTAACCTTTCATCATTATCACCTATCTGCAATCTACCATCTATCTAACCTATGTTTACTTTCTTATTTATATATGTGTGTGTATTTTTGTGTGTGTGAGTATGTGTGTTTCCAAACAGGGTTTCCCTGTTTATCCTTGCTAGTACTGGACTCTCTTAGTAGACCAGACTGGGCTCAAACTCACAACGATCTGTTTGTGTTTACTTTCTAAGAATCATTTATATTCCTGCTATACTGTGGCTAATTTACACTAAATATGATTGACTATTTACATATGCTGTATCTCTTTCAGATCTATTATTCATCTTTCATGAAAATTCTGTGTCTTCTAAATCTCCAATGAATCTAGTGTCTCCCACTTATATTCTGTTTATCTTCTACTGATCCTCTATATATCATCCATCTGTGTATTGCCTACAGAATATACCGTGTCTATCATCCACATATATATACTTAATCATCTATTTATGCTCTATTTCTACTGAATCTATGTATCATCTATCCTGCAGAAGTTTCATTTCAATATATGTACTTATAAATTTTAGCTACGCTGTGTTTATATTAGCATCTACCCTGGAGTTACCGTGTGTCTACCTCATGTCTAATACATAAGAATCACCTGTGTAGCAGTTATTCTGAATCTAAATTCCATTAAAGATCACTTTGTCCTATAGCTATCCTGTAACCTTGTTCCATCTTTCAAAATCATCTATCCATCTTCTATCATCTATATACTTTGTTTGTATTTATATCATATTTTTTCTACATATAATGTGTCTGTATAATATCCGGGCATTATTCATCATCTTACTATCCTATATCTCTATATACGTAAAGATCAACGTTCTGACCATCCCATGCCTGTCTTCCTTCTATTTTCAAGCTATGCTGTGAATGGCTACCATTCAAGTATTGTTAATCATTAGCTTTCTTTTATCTCCTATACATCTTTCTCTCATATAGATAACTTCCATCGATTTATCTTCTTTACTTTTTATATCCTTTGATTATCTTCTACCTGTCTTTTATCTTTTAGATATTTTGTGAATATTAACCATCCATGTATCAGTATTCCATAACTACCCAGAATTTCTATTCTTCTGCTAATGTAACTTGTAATTATTGTGTATCTATTTTCCTTCTTCTTTATCATATTTAATTTGCTGAGCCATTTTCTACATTCGATATATGGATTCTCCCCCCAACACATTTGTAGTTTTTCTTCAACTCTCTATCCTTGATCCTCTAGCTATCATGTGCCTGCCATCCATTCATCTACCTATAGGTTAGATATTCTGTTCCTGTTTTCCATGTATTTATCCATCATTTATCTTCTGGATATCCTATGTTCTATAGTATCGATGTATAGTATCGACTATGTATAGTATAGACTATCGATTTGTCTTCTTCTTACCCTAAATCATTCTGATCAATTTTTCAATTTATCTGTTCTCTCCAGTTTTCATATAAGATAGCTTTCTTGTCATATCTCCTTTATTTTTCTCCATATATTTATCATCTATGCACTGAATGTTGTAAATTCATCTTCCATTTTTCTCTCTCTCTTTCTCTCTCTTCCTCTCTTTCTCTCTGTTATACCCTCAAATTATTCTAAATCTATCAACTAATATCTTTGGATTTATTTATTTCACATGGTTCCTCTTTCATATATATATAGATAAATTTCATTTATTTATTTCTTTCATCCATCCACCGTTATAGGTATTATATACACTTTTATCTACTGATCAAACTTCTATGACATATACTTTACCATATATTGTTTATAATCAATAAGCTTTCTTAAAGAATCATCTATAATATTTATAACAGTGAATTCACGATCCTTCATATATTTTAGGTACTGTACTTCTCTTATGAAACAACTTTTTTCCACTATAAAACGCAGCTAATCTGGCCCTTTTGCCACTGATAAATGTATTTTATACAATTTTCTCTACAGCTTCATCTTCTATGTCATATATTTTACCATATATTGTTTGTAATCAATAAGTCTTCTTGTATTAATCATCTATAATATTTCTCACAGTGCACTCATGATCCTTCACGTTATTTTTTGTATTTGATAACACAGCTAGTCTGGCCCTTTTGCTATTTTATTCCATAAGATTTTTAATTGTGTTATAAATAGTATTACTCAAGGAACGGAAATATATTTTATAATCATTAATTTGATAATTAAGCTTGAAAAAGGTATATATTTAATTTCATAAATTTAGACTAGTCTGAAACCTCTATAACTCAAATGTGAAATAATGAATTCCGCAATAATCACCTGGTGACCCCCATTCCTTTATCAATGATTTCTCCATGGTTAGACAAAAAAATCTCAGCATTTTGCCCTTACCAAAGAGATCCACGGAGTCAACCTTACCATATCTCCCACTTGAAGTAAAGTGGCATTGTGTTTACTGTATCTTGGCAACTCTAGAATGCACACAGATTATGAGAATGCCTGAGAACATAAAAGCCAAAGACTATGATTGGTCCATAGAGACAAGATTGTAATTGGTCAAAACACATGTTTTAATGATTGTGGTTACTGTTAAGAGCAAGGCTGTGATTGGTCTGAAACACTAACTTCGATGAATATGTTTGGTTCTAAGAGTGAGTGTTGCCATTTGTTCAAATATAATTCTTAGTGAATGTGATTGATGATTAGTGGCTAGGCTGTGATTTCTCTAAATAGAAGTTTCAAAGACAATGAATGGTTCTACAATGCTTAACATTTGTACTCTATGGGTCCTTCCGGAGATATTCAGCAGTTGCTGCTTTCCTTATTTGATTTTCTTATCTATCTATATTTGTTCATGTTATATTTCGACTACTTTTATTTTATGAAATATTTTTACAGCATGTGTGAATACAAAGAGAACAGGCATCCTATATGCCTGAGTGTGAGAGCCTCCCTATGTCTGTCTCTTTTCACTCCCTCTAGTGAATAGAATCTAATAAGGACCTCGGTTTATTTGCCTGCCTGTTTCTCTGTCACCTGTCTCTAGTGGCCAGAGCATTTATTTGCCTGAGTGTGAGTGTCATTGTCTCTCTTGCTGCCCATATGAGAAAAGGGCATTTATGTGCAGTGTGTGTGTTTTCCAACCTGTCTCTTTCATAAACGTCTAGAATATAAAGCATTTTTGGGATAGACTGTTTGTGTGTGCATGAGTTTCTCTCCTTTCATCTAGGTGAAAATCATTCCAATGGATTTCAGTAGTATGTCAGACTATATCTCACTGTTGTCCCTCTATGGGACAAGGGTAACTCTGAACCTAAGTGTGTGTTTCTGCCTGTGTCTCTCTCTTATCAGTGCCTAGGCTACAAAGTCTTATGGAACTGTCTATGTGTGCCTGCATATTTTTTTCATTTCCCTGATTCTAGGGGACAATGGTATCTCTGGACATAGTGTGAGTGTCTCCCTGTATCTTTCTCAATTGCCTCTTTGGGACATGGGATTCTATATTTTTGAGTGTGTGTTCATCCCTGTGTCACTCTCTCATCCAAACTCTAGAGGATGAACACATTGAGGGACTGACTGTGTTTTCCTACCTGTTTTTCCCTCCCATGAATTTATGGAACATGGGATTTTATTGTCCAGCATCTGTGTGTTCATGTGTCTCCCTCAGCTTCTATGACAGACAAGGGTAGATTTCTTGCCTAAGTTTAGTGCTTGCCTGTGACCCTCACCTGTCATTAGGGACAAGGTCAAATGTGTTTCTGAGTGTTTATGCCAACCTTTGTCTTCTTAAACCACTTCTAACCAACATGTGCAACTGTGGACCTCTTGTATTGTTTTCTTTTCTCTCTCCCATGCCTATAGGCATGAAAGGTCAACTCTGTTGCTGAATGTGAGTCTGCCTGTGTGTCTTTATACACTTCTCCAGTGGAAAGCTCAAAAATGAGCCCAAGTGTGTGTGTGCCTATCTGCTTTTCTAGACAACCTTCCCCTAGGCAACAAGACATATATGAGTATGAATTTGGTTGCCTTCCTTTATCACTCTCACCTGACTGTATGGGACAAGGACTCCTATGACCCTGTCGTATGTGTCTGCCTGTGCCTCTCTCATGCTTCTAGTGTATATGGGAATCTATTGGCCTGAAATTGTGTGCCTCATTGTGTCTCTTCCCTTTAATTCTATGGACAACGGTAATCTATCATGCTGAATAAATGTGCCTATTATGTCTCATTCCAGTTGGTCTAGTGACTAGATAAATATAGCTGAGTGTGTGTGTGTGCCTGCCTGTATTCCTCTCTCCTCTGCCTATGTGGGACAAATCTTTTTATGTGTCTGTGTGTATGCTTTCTTGTGTCTTTCTTTCTTTTTTTTTTTTTTGGTGTTTTTGATACAGGTTATCTCTCTGTAGCCTTGGCCATCCTTGACACACTTTGTAGATAGACTGGCCTCGAACTCACAGCAATCTGCCTGCCTCTGCCTCCCAAGTGCAAGGATTAAACTCTTGTGCCACCACATCTGGCTCTTTCATATGGCTCTTGAACATCCTACAGTCATAAATTGGCACTAATGGGCCTGAATTTGTGTTCCTGCCTGTGTAACTCTCTCAATTTCCTCTAGGGGAAAAGGCCATCTATGATCCTGAATGTGTTTGTGTGCCTGTGTCTCTCTCACAGCTCCCTCTAGTGTAAAGGTGAATCGATTGGGCAGAGTGTGTGCCTTCCTATGTCTCTTGAACCTGCTTTGAACCTGCTTTTAGGTGATAAGTGCATGCATGTCTCTGGGTGTGTGTACCTACCTGTGTAACTCTTTTCCATGCCTCTAGGGGACAAAATAATCTTTTGGCATGAGAGTTGTTTCCTGCCTTCGTCTATCAACCTGTCACATAGTGAAAATGTCATCTGTGGGACTGATTGTGTGTTCCTAACTGTGTCTTGTTTTTCTCACTCTAGGAGACAACTGCATCTATGTGTGTCAGTGTGTGTTCTATACTTTGTCAGTCTTTCACTTACATTTATCGGAGAGGGTCATTTGTGACCAAGGGAAGAAGTGCTCATCTGATTATCTCTTACCTACTTTTAGGGCAGGAAATAGCATCTGTGTGCCTTTGTTTGAGTGCCTGTCTGTGACTCTATCACCTGCCATGAGAGGACAAAGACATCTATTCATCTGAGTGTGTTTGCCGACCAGTCCCTCTTACCTGTTTCTGGCATATGAGGACATCTATGGACTTCAGTGTGTGTGACTACCTGTATCTCCGTCACCTGCTTATTGGAGAAAAAGTCATGTTTATGGCTGAGGGTGTATTATTGCCTATGTATATCTCTTCCTTCTGCCTAGGGTAAAAGGGTATCTATTGTCTAGAATGAGTGTCCTTCACTTTGTTTGTTTATCATCTATGTCAAGGCGTCAACAGCATCCTTGTGTGTGAATGTGAGTGCCTACCTGAGTCTCTCTCCCAGATGCTTATATGAGAAAATTAAACCTATGCATCTGAGTGCATGTGAGAGTGTCGTTCTGTGTCCCAATCTCTCATGACACTAGAAAAGAATAGCATCTATATCCCTGTGTGTATGTGTGCCTTACTGTGTTACTCACTGTTGTTTGAGATAACAAAGGTATCATGATGCATGATTCTATGTGCCTGCCTGTGTCTCTCTTTCTACTGCCTCTGGGACACTGAAGCATCAATTGAACTCAATCCATTTATCCACAAATTAGGGCAATTCCTAGTTTTTATTTAGTATTTTAAAAATTTATTTTATTAACTAATTCATATTACATCTAAATGGGTATCCCCAACCTTTTATCCTCCCATTTCTCTCTTCCTTCCAAATTCCCCTTACTCCCCTTTCCCTATGACTCTGACTGAGTAGAACATCCTCCCCCTGTATTTGCTCATATGATATCAAGTCTCTTGTTTAGAAACCTGCTATCCTTCCTCTGAGTGCCACCAATTCTCCCATTTCAGGGGAAGTGGTCGAATATGAGGCACCAGTGTACATGTGAAAGTCAGATCCCATTCTTCACTTGACAGCAAAGAGTCCTGTCCATTGGCTAGATCTATGTAGGTCTTTGAGGTTTATGGCCTGTATTGTCTTTAGCTTGTGAAATAGTTAGAGCGGGACCCCAGGGCCCAAATCTGCCTATCATAATGTTCTTCTTGTAGGTTTCTAGGATCTTTTCGATTCTTCAACTTTGCCATTCACCCATGCTTCTTTCCTCCAGAGTCCCAATAGGTTGTCCTCCACTCTGTCCCAGTTTTCAGGTTAGTGAAGACTTTTATGGGACATGACCCTTGGGCTAGTATACAGATATAAGAGGGTACATACCATTTAACTCTTACTGCTTCTGGGTTAACTCACTCATTATGATCATTTCTAGTTCAAACCATTTGTCCACAAACTTCAGTAATTCCTTGTTTTTAATAGCTGAGTAGTATTCCATAGTGTAAATATACCACAGTTTCTTTACCCATTCTTCTACTGAGCGACACATATGGTATTTGCATGTTCTGGCTTTTATGAATGTGGCTGCTTTGACCTGGGTTGAGCAAATGTTCTTGTTGTGGTCAGGATCATCTTCTGAGTATATTGCAAGGAGTGGAATAACTGGGTCTTGCAGAAGCCTTATTTCCAGATTTCTGACACTGCACCTGATAGATTTCCAATGTGGCTGCACTAGATTGGATTCCCATCATCTATTAGTGTTCCTTTCTCTCCACATCCTTGACAGCATGTGGTGTTGCTTGAATTTTTGAGCTTTTTCATTCTGATGGGTGTAAGATGGAATCTCAGAATTGTTTTGATTTCCATTTCTCTGATGACTAAGGATGTTTAGCATTTGTTTAAGTGTTTTGCAGCCATTTGAAATTCCTCTGCTGAAAATTATCTACAATCCTCTCCCGCAAAGGTGGACAAAGATGTGCCAAAATGCTCCTGCGCTGCATTTGTAAGGACACAAAATTATTTGCTGTTAGTTCATGCCTTTCCTTAATACGCTGAGTACAAGTGAACATGGAAAAGAATGCTCAGTAAGTCAACAGGGAACCTGAGATATCCAGAAGTTGAGATCTGGCTGGGCTCTCCTCAGCTCCTGTATGCAGGCGGGTTGAAGACATGCTACTGATTTTTTTAAGAATTTAAAACTGTATCTACATTGAGAGATTAGTTGTTCATAAAAGTTTCTTCCTAAAGAGTTCATGGAATTTCATGGTACTTCAATAATCCATGTAAGACAAAATGGACACTCAAAAACACATCCTTGTCTACTTAATAGGATGAGAACTAAATGGATATGATTTGCCACAGAGGACATCCAACCTGTCTGTTTTTAAAGTTTCAGTAGATATTTTGTGTGTCTGAAAAGCTAGTGCATTAGAAATAGGGATACCTGTTTTTAAGAAATAAGGATCATGCTTTCTGTGAAGCGAATTGAGCAAAAAGGTGAGTTTTAGTTTAACATTGTCAGAGGTAACAAGTATGTATTCGTAAGATTTTGAGATGTACCTCAGATTCTCCAGAGGTTGACTGAACAATGATCACTATGGGTCCTACAACTACAGCTGGTACACAAGCTTTTGTTGTGTGTATATGATGGATTGGGTTTTTTCTGGTGACTTTTGTTGTCCTTGTCCATGGTCCACAGCGATTTCTAGAGTCTTAACATTTTTCTTGTCTTTGTTGTCCTCTATTAGTTCACAGAAATCTTCATCAGATGAAAAATTAGAAATAACAATACTTTCATCATTACAATCTTCCTTAGAATTGGAGTTCTTTGCCTCTACCAATAGATTATTCTCAGCCTTAGCCTTGTCTTCTTGTTGTAGGCAGCCACCTCTTTTGTGGCTATCATTTGAAAAGACCTCTGGAGGTACTTTGGTTTCCATATTCACCAGCTTTAGCATGTTCATTGAATCCATCATTGAGTCCTGTATAGAATCTGCACAAGAAAGCACTGATTGTTACTAAAACACTAAAATATGAAATTTTCATATAACAGGACATTTTGGTTTTATTTCATGTTTAAGCACAAGCACATGTATAAACACAAACACACACACACACATACACAAATACACACACACATGTCTGTGCTGTTTCCAATGACAGTTTAGAATAGATATCTGAAACTTACAGAAATAATGTACGTGTTGATACTAAAACTGCTTAAAAGTTAAAATTACCTTTGAAAATAAGGAAAAAGAAAGATTAATCATAATAAGTGAAAATATTACAATATATGTCTTCTGCAATAAGATTCATGTTTCAGGTATTACAGGTCTTATCCATTTGTATAATTAGGACTTTGTGATACAAACACATAAAAGGAGAAGGAATATTTTGAGTAATTAACAAACATTACTGTTATTTCGATTACATTTTCCTAGTAATGCACATGATTAAAATTATGTCATCCCATCATTAATGTGTGGGGATAAACAGCCTGCTCTGAATTCTAGGAAATGGTGAATTGTATGTCAATAATTTGCTTCAAACCTCAACTAATGTAACAAGAAAGTATTTTGTTGCAGTGGGATACACTGCACGGACATAAACAATAGAAGGATTTTTTTCAAAGACATATTTGTCACAGTTTTTGTAATATTAAAATCAAAAGCAAGTGAAGAATATATATTCACTGAAAAAAGAGCATTCGAGACATTTCTAACTGGGATTTCTAAAGCGCATCATCAGTGATTGCTTGAATCTGTGAGACCACAGTTAGATATATTTCTCTGAATCCTCTCATCAAATTATTTAAAGAAATTGAGAAACATTGGACATGATACCTGGGCTTTCAGAAACAAAATGCTATGTCAAAAGTCCTGACAACTTTGAATATCATGGGAATTATCTTACACTTCTAAAAGGCTCATTGTTCCTACTTGAGATCAACAGCATAAAATCCATACAAGAAATACTTGTCCATGTGCTCTTGCTTGTATTTGCATTTATGTTTGTGCTTGTACTAGACTGAGGTGATGCCCAGTTCTGAACTGCTTCATGTAGCATTTTCCAGGTAGCAGGTCGAAATTCCGCAAACTCAACCTGGGATTCCAAATAAGATAATATAATTCATTGGTGAGATAGAATGAGATCCAAATAATAGGAAACACAGGCAGAACCTCATAGATTTATACATAATTTTTAATATATTGCAGGAAATTGAGAAGCCAACACTATAAATATGTATATGTTTGTGAGAGAGTGAGAGTGAGAGAGAGTGTGTCTGTTTACAAAAATTTGCAACAAATATAAGTAAAGAACAAAAGTAGAGTGATAACAGTTCATAATTCTACTCAACGGCTCTTACTCCACATACATCTGTGTCTGATTCAGGGTGGTCCATATTCGAAGCTTCAACTTGGCACATTCTTTGCATGTCATTCCTCTGGAATCCTTTTTAAAGCATTAAATAAACCATGAAGAAATAATAAAGAAAATGTGTTTTATGTATGGGCCGGATAGTTTCCTCTTTGTTGTATAGATTTCATTATACTAGACAGAGTTATATAAGCAGAAGGAGGCAGAAAAAAGCCTTTCAAGATTTGACTAGCTGTGAGCACTGTGAACAACAATTAAGCCTGGCATGGTAAAATATTTCCATATTTGTAGTAGTTGCATCAATGTTATGTGGGAACCGACCCATTTCTGAATGGATGGATGGCCTATACATGTGTTGTATTATATGTCTGATCAGGAACACAAAGTGGGGGAATTCACCAGCCCCAATGGTGAATGCACTTGTCATTACCTTGCTTAATGGATATAGTGCCAATGTGGTCGTTAAATTAATAACTTTATGCAGTTAATCTTCACGCCCATGGATTATTGCAGTTTTCAGATCTCATACAAGTAGTACATTTATGCAATATTTAGTAGTTAAAATTGATAATCACAAGTAGCCAAAGTGTAGAGAATTAAGTTTTATGTGAGAGTTTTCATATATGTCTGACATGACTAAGAGCCCCTTACACATAGCTTAAGGAATATTACATTAAGGAGTGCAGGAGAATCATAAGAATTTGAGAACATGGAGGAAACAGTGTCATATGCACCATTACAAGAACACTGCAATCAGGAACTCATGATAATATTGTGACCTCTTGAAACCTACAGAAACCTTATGTCCAGTAACTCTGTAACAAAAGATTGCTTGTTGTAATTGATATCTTTAGACTAAAATAGACATATGAATCAACAAGAAACCACTGCTAGAACCCAATCTATATTTTCAACTTAGTAAAGACATTTACAAACAGAAAGTCTTCTAGCACAAGGCCTAGAAATAGAAATTCAGATGTTTGTTTTGATAATCACTGGATACTGTATTTACTTTTATACTCCATTACTTTTACATTTTAATATATGATCTATTTTGTATTTCGACGTTAAGCATAATAACCAATGGTATAAAGAGAACACGTTTTTATTCACATAATGAAAAAGACAGAGGACAACCTATTTCAACTAAAGCAAATGTTTTCAAAAGGCCTATTCAGGTGAAATATCACATGGTAAGGTTTTCTCAAGTCTAAGATTTTTTTATTTGCCTTCACATTGTCTCATCTTGTTAGAACAGGATTGAAAACGATAACTGTGAACTAATGATTCTCCGAACTCCATATCTCAAATGCTTGCATGTGTACCTACAGTACTCCAGTTTGTTCACATGAATATTTGTTATTCAGTGTGTGTTTGTGTGTGTGTGTTTGTGTGTGTTTGTGTGTGTGTTTAAGATGCCATTTCTCTTCATGATAGCGGTAAAAATTGCAGGAATCAGTCCTCTTTTCTTCTATATGGGTTCAATGTATGGGCTCACAATCTCACATGTACTGAATACATTTTTCTTCATTCATTATTCGACACTTAACTAAAATAATACAACAGACACCAGTTACATTTTTCCAAATATTTATGACAATATCAAGATTTGGAAACTACAATTTGCTCATCTGGGATACACTTAAAGACTCATTGATCATTCTATTGTATGTACTTCCTTTATAAAAAAACAAACTTCAGTTTTGCATTACATACCACCACCAATATCTTACCTGCATGGCTTAACTGTAGTTTCATCATCAGAATCAACAATTAAAACAGAAGGTTGAATATCACTGGGGTGTTCCTGCACAAAAATTATCACAACCCATTCAATTGTTGCCACCATCATTTTCGAAATTTTGAGAGTCAAATCCAGAGTCAAAACCCAACCTAATATACACTCTAATGTATCAGTCTAATAAGAAATGCTTTACATTCATAATATGCATTACATACTTTCTTTTTTTCTTTTTTTCTTAATTTATACCTATTACATCTCAATGGTAATCCCATCCCTTGTATTCTCATATTCTTCCCTCCATCCAATTTCCTTTTATTCCCCCCCATGACTGTTTCTGAGATGGATTACCTCCCCCTCTATATGCTCATAGGGTATCAAGTCTCTTCTTGGTAACCTGCTGTCCATCCTATGAGTGCCACCAGGTCTCCCTCTACAGAGGACATGGTCAAATGTGATTCATCAGAGTATGTGAGAAAGTCCTATCCTACTCTCCTCTCAACTGTGGAGAATGTTCTGACCATTGTCTAGATCTGGGTAGGGCTTTAAAGTTTACCACCTGTATTGTCCTTGGCTGGTGCCTTAGTTTGTGCTGGACCCCTGGGCCCATATCTGCCTATCATAATGTTTTACTTGTAGGTTTCTAGGACCCTCTGGATCCTTCTACTTTGATTTCTCCTATGCTTCTCTGATCTAGAGTCCCAATAGGATGTCCTCCCCTCTGTCCCAGTTTCCTGGTAAGAGAAGGCTTTCGTGGGACATACTCCTTCGGCTAATATGGAGATATAAGTAAGTATATACCATTTGATTCTTTCTGCTTCTGGGTTAACTCACTCATTATGATCATTTCTAGCTCAATCCATTTATCCACAAATTTCGGGAATTCCTTGTTTTTAATAGCTGAATAGTATTCCATAGTGTATATGTACCACAGTTTCTTCATCCATTCTTCTACTGATGGACACTTAGCCTGTTTCCATGTTCTGGCTATTATGAATAAGGCTGCTATGAACATGGTTGAGCAAATTTTCTTGTTGTGTGCTGGAGCATCCTCTGGGTATATTCCAGGTAGTGGAATAGCTATGTCTTGAGGAAGCCCTATTAACATTTTTCTGAGATAGCACCATACTTTCATTGTAACTAATTCATATATCAGTGTGAGAAAGACATCAAGAAGACAGGTACAAAATTTAAGTATCCACCAAATGATTTATTTCAAGGCTAATAGAGGCAGGGAAGGAATTTCACTTTGATTCAAGTTCACTGATCAATCTAAAAGTACACAAAGGAAATATACACCAAATGATTTATTTCAAGTCTAAACGATGCAGGGAAGTTATTTCACTTTGATTCAAGTTCACTGCTCACTCTTTTAAGCCATCGTAGTATAAAGACTCTTCTGTCTGCTTCTCTGTTATCCTCTTTTATAAAATAGCCTCCCATATATAAAGAAAGAAATGGTTTATTCTAAAACTGAATGAAGGAGAGATAGATCTAAAACAGCATCACAAGAGGAACATGTATGTACCATTACAGAGTTTTCTTGGCTGCCGAGACTGCCCTCATCACAATGTTTTAGTTATGCCTGTATCTGCTAATAATATTACCATTCATCCTCAATCTGAAAGTTTCCATCCATACGGCTATAATCAGTTCAGATTCCTGCCATTCACCTAACACAATATACAATGCTCCTTGCTGTATAATTATTCTTCCTGCAAAGAAATACAGCTGCTGAAATAAAAAATGATGTGCCCTTCAAAGTGGGAGACAAATACATCATACTCCCCAATATGGATTGAGCTCAGAGGACAGAAATGCTTCCCATTCTGTACCTTAATAGCCTTGGAGCTAACAACGAATTCTTTCTTCCATTAGGAACATTGTGTCTGAAACAACAAATCTCAGTACATTATATGTACTCAACTTTTTTGAAAATAAAAGTGCTTAAAAGAATTAAATATGTTCCTATGTGGCTAGATTTTCAGCTAAGAATATGAATTTTTGTATACTGGTTGTCATATTGAAGGCCTATGTTCTTCCAGCTATGCTTAAAGAAGTGCTATACTGCATACTGTACTAAATGCAATCTACCTATAAAGTATGCAAGAAAAGCACCTTTATCATCTTTTGGTACTCTTCATAGGTAGTGAACTGAGGAACTTCAGTTTCCTCAAACTTTGTTTTTTTTCTTTTACATTTCTTTTCAGAAAATATATGTGAGAAGTTATATTAAAAATGAGCCTTTGCTGTTATAGATATCAAAGTTACAATTTACCAAAATGTTTTTGAATAGATGTGAGGGGTTGTGTATTCCACAACTAATAGAGGAAGTCAGAATAGAACTTTGGGATGTTGGTTATCTACTTTCACTTTCATGTGGGTTTTATGGTTTGAACTCAGGTCATCAAGCTTGCACTGCATGTGCATATAATCCTTCAGCTATCTCACCAATGAAAAGTAATATCTAGTATCATAAAAAAGACATAAAGTGTGCTATATCATTTCTTAGAAAAAATAATGCCATTGAAAAGTCACCACACAATGTTCAATTTTCCATTGTGTTCTATCTAACTCAGAATCCTCAATATGCCATACAAGGTTAACAATTGTACATAGATCCATAATAACAGTCCCAAACTAAAAGGTATAATTCTGCTCAGTTTGCGACCAAGGGTTTTTACTTGAGATAACATAAGTCAAAAATGAGGACATCTCAGTGGGCACTACACTTCAACATGGCCTCTGTTCCTGTTCACAAACCTAACACTCTTTTGCCTTTACCTGAGTTAGTAAGGAATTTGTGTGACACAGCCTCCAACTTAAATATTTTGGTAAATATGAATTAGCTCCCCAACTCACAAGAAAATGAAAGTGTCAGGGTTTACAATGATTTTCCTGGGAATTGTGGCTTTAGGTAAACAGTCTCACAGTATGTTCTCAGAGTGCATAACAAATATCTTCACTAAAGAGACCATGAGAATACAATGTTTAGTATTAGTGATGTAGGATGGAGAGTGTAGAAGCTTCAGCACTGCTGAAGATGATTGAAGAAGAAATGCAATGTGAATGAGTGGACGTGGGCCTAGGAAATATTTCAGGGGTTTTAGCCACAAAGAGGGCATACAAATAAAGAAATTTATCAAAGAATAATGTCGTCAAGAAGGCCATGCCTTCATCTAATATCAGGAGACTCTGATTATACGTATATGGAGATAAATCCATCACATATCAAGAGCTACATGTTTCCCACGATTTAAGCATTGTCTTACAGATCCACAGAAATGGTCATTACGATTGTCCATTTGTACTTTGGTAAGTTCCACTCTTGAACAAGCTTTTGGGTATATTTGGTTCACTGTACATACTCCACCTGCAAACAACCAATAAGTGGAAGAAACAAATAGTATGCCTAATGTCGCATTCAACTAATATTCCCTACTTTATGCCACTCAAAGTATGGTAAGGTTTGTGATCCACTATAGTCAGCAATGCTACAAGGAAGAAATGGGCCTTGGGCAAACTGCTATCAGCACGTGTAGAGGTAACAGCTGCCTGACCTCTTAAGGCCTTGCTCTGGCTCTAGTGTGTCTATGATCGTGCTTGTCCCTCAGTTGTCTAATTCTCTTCAACAAATTGTGAAACTTTTATTGTGTTGTCTTCTGGCCAAATTAAAGCAACCCTAATTAACAGAGAATTCAAGAATGAGCTGTAGGAATAGTAGCAATGAGGCCAATTATTCCTATGTGAATCTATAACTTATAAGACAAGAAAATGGCACCCTTTTTTGTTAATTAAACATCAAGTGCCCTCATTATGCACAATAACTCTTGTGAAAAGGTACGTCAAGATGGGGCCATACACAATACTCACAGAGGAATGCTTAAGTACTGATTGTTAAGGCAAGTCAGGCTAAATAGCATAAACTGGTAGCTAAAATAAATAGTAAATACACAATTACGCAAGTAAATTCTATTTCCATTATTTCAATGAAGTGAAAAGAATGTCAAAGTTATAACTCATTGAGTAAAAGATTCTTTGTCAACAGCATTATTAATTTCTACTCATCTTCTTTTCCTTCTGATTTCTCTCCATATTTCAATCAGGTAAAAGTGGAATCTAAAAACAAATAAAACCCATATTTTACAAAGCACTCATGTTTCTATAATCTGTAGCATCTACCTGTTATATTTTTATCTCCTCTCTGCTTCCTTCCTGCGATTTCTCCTGTCCGTACCCATGTACATTATATCTTTTTGTGTCATCTTTTCACACACTGCCAGTCATCTGTCCATCATCAGTTGTCTGTCATTGATTTTCTATATTTCATCTTCTATATTCTATTTTATACTGTATCACTAGCCTAAATCTTCTATCTCCTATTATATAATTGTCTATTTGCTATCATGTCTTTCTGAACGCTATTATATGTCTACGTGTATTCATCCTCTGTTTTCTATCAATTATGTATTCATCATGCATAAACCTATAAATTACCTACATAACAGTTACCTTCAATTTGTCATCTATCAAACCTAAATCACTTCACCAACTAACCTATATTTACCTTCGTTATTATCACCTATCTGCAATCTACCATCTATCTATCCTATGTTTACTTTCTTATTTGTATATGTGTGTGTATGTGTGTGTATGTGTGTGTGTGTGTGTGTGTGTTTGTGTTTTGAAACAGGGTTTCCCTGTGTAGCCTTGTCTATCCTGGACTCTCTTAGTAAACCAGGCTGGGCTCAAACTCACAATGATCTTCTTGTGTTTACATTCTAAGAATCATATATATTCCTGCTATACTGTGGCTAATTTACACCTAACTATGATTGACTATTTACATATGCTGTATCTCTTTCAGATCTATTATTCATCTATCATACAAATTCTATCTCTTCTAAGTCAAAAATAAATCTAGTATCTCCCATTTATATACTGTTTATGTTCTACTGATCCTGTTTGTGTCATCCATCTGTGTATAGCCTACAAAAATATACCGTGTCTATCTTCCACATATCTGTACTTTATCATGTGTCCATGCTCTGTTTATACTGAATATATGTATCATCTATTCTAAAGAAGTCTCATTTCAATCTATGTACCTATAAATTGTACCTACCCTGTGTGTGTATTAGCATCTACACTGTAGTTACTGTGTTTCTACGGTGTGTCTAACACATAAGGATCACCTATGTAGCAGTTATACTGAATTTATCTTTCATTTAACCATCACTTTGTCCTATAGCTATTCTGTCACCTTGTTCCATCTATCAAAATCATCTATCCATCTTCTATCCTCTATATACTTCATTTCTATTTATATCATATTTCTTCTACAAATAATGTGTCTTCACAATATTCCTGCATTATTAATCATAATACTATACCATATCTCTCTATCCATATAGAGCAATCCTCTGATCATAGCATACCTGTCTCCTATCTATCGAATCATAATCTATCTTTTATCTCCTTTACACCTACCTGTCATATATATAACTTCCATCAATTTATCTTCTTTAATTTACTTATCCTTTGATTATCTTCTAGCTGTCTTCTATACTCTAGTTATTCTGTGAATGTTAACCATAAGTGTATCAGTATCCCATAACTACCCTGAATTTGTCTTCCTTGTCACATCTAATATGTATTTATTGTGTATATCTTTTCCTTCTTTATCATATTTAATTTTCTGAGGCATGGTCTACCACAGACCACCGAGGGGGCTTCTCGCTGTGGAGAGCAAGGGTCTTCTACTAGGTATAAACCACAGATTAATAGAAACAGTTAAGGTTACAAAGTGCAAAGTACAGCAATAATCAAAAACTAAAAGTACAACAAGGTCCTCTAGCTAGGCACAAGGGCCAGAGGTAGACTACAGTTAATCTCCTCAGAAGGTGGTGTGAGCTTTTCTTGGAATTTGCAGTCAGCTCGGCGAAGCTGGCTCCTTTTTCAGGCATGTTATTATTAACAGTTTTTACCCATGAGAGAAGTACAAGTCTGCACATCTGTATCCCATACATAGATTAAGTTGTTATATTCTTTTACAGATCTTAATATTTCTGGTAGTCTCATCCATTGTAAACCAAAACAATCCCATGGGGTGCCATACTTTACTACCACCTTGGTGAAATGTGTAATTATGTCATTTTTCTTTGCTGCAGTTAAAGTGCACCATGGAGGTCTGGCCCTCAAGATTCTTTCCCAGGGACTCAGGTCCTAATATCTTATCTTTTTACTATCCTTAGTAACCCACCATGTGAAATCCTCATCATACACTCCTATATATGATAATAGAGGGTAGGGAGTGGTTCTTAGAGCTATGGTCCTCTGAATTTGGGTCTCTGACACCATTTCCCTTCAATCCAGTCCTAAATTGTCCCATTTTCTGTTTTACTGGGAACTCCCAGGACTGCTTTATTTTCCTCGCTATCCTCACATTCCTGGATATGCCTTCTCTTCCTAGAATTCTTTAGCCTATACTCTAGCTGTTGCCATTTGTCAATTGTCTCTTGTACAGTTGCATTTTTTTCTGTATCAACTGGACAAACACCTTCACCCCCAAGGTGTAGTTTCATTTAGAGTCATGCTTCTAGTGCTGTTTAACATGAGACGTTCAGCTTTCTGAGGAACTACTTCATCCATGGCCACCATTGGTTCATTTCCTGATGGATTCACATAAGGTTTCTCAGCTACTGAGATTTTCAGAGGGTAAGAACGTCCTTGCCCTGGAAGTGGACTTAATAACAATGCGTGAGTGATTATAGAGCAAGGAAAGAGGAAAAGCAGAAATAGGCCAATAACCAGGCTCTGTACACCGCGGACTCGGAATGCTCGTCTCAACAAATACCTGGGCTTCTACCAGGGACCCTTGCGAATCTTGTTGCCCATCACCTGATAGATGTCGGACCATCCTCTGAGCCGATAAGGTTGCATGTCACACAGACTCTAGCAGAGTGGGTGTGGCAATGGTCTACATTCCATATAGGGATTTAATCCTCTAACTCCTCTGTGTTTTTCCTCAACTCTCTATTCTTGATCTTCTAGCTATCTTGTTCCTGCCATCCATTCATCTATCTATCGTTTAGTTATACTGTTCATGTTACCCATTTATTTATCCATCATTTATCTTTGGGATATCCTATGTTCTAAACTATTGATGTATCATTTCTCTTCTACATACGCTAAATCATTCTGATTTATTTTTCAATTTATCTATAACCCTTTAGATTTCCTATAAGATACATTTCTTCTCATCTCTCCTTTATTTTTCTCCATAAATTTATCATCTATTCAAAGCATCTTGTATATTCATCTTCCATTGCTCTCTCTTTCTATCTCTTCCTATATTTCTCTCTGTTATACCCTAAACCTATTCTAAATCTACCAACTACTATCTTTAGATTCATGTATCTCATATCATTTATTTATTTCTTTCATACATCCACTGTTGAATGTATAATATATACTTTTATCTACTGCTCCATCTTCTATGTCATATAGTTTACCATATACTGTTTATAATCAATAAGTCTACTTATAGAAATCATCTATAATATTTATCACAGTGCCCTCACGATCCTTTACATATTTTTGGTACTGCATCTCCCTTGTGATACAACTTTTTGGTACTTAAAAACACAGCTACTATGGCCCTTTTGCCATTCTTTTCATAAGATTTTTAACTGTGGTATAAATAGTATTACTCAAGGAACAGAAATATATTTCATAATCAGCAAGTTGATAATTAAGCTTAAATAAGGTATATATTTAATTACATAAATTTAGACTAGTCTGAAACTTCTATAACTGAAATATTAAATAATGAATTCCACAATAAACACCTGGAGACACCCATTCCTTTATGAATTATTTCTACAAAGTTACGGAAAAAATTCTCTGCATTTTGCCCATACCAGAGAGCTCCAGGGAATCAACCTTAGCATATCTTCCACTTGAAGTAAAGTGGCCTTGTGTTTACTGTATCCTGGTAACTCTAGAATTCATACGTATTATGATAATGCCTGAGAACATAAAAGCCAAGGACTATGATTGGTCCTTAAAGGCAAGATTGTAAATGGTCAAAACACATGTATTAATGATTGTGGTTACTGTTAAGAGCAAAGCTGTGAATGGTCAGAAACACTAACTTCGATGATTATTATTTGTCTTGAGAGTGAGTGTTGACATTTGTTCAAATATAATCTTTAGTGAGTGTTATTGATGGTTAGTGGCTAGCCTGTGATTTGTCTAAATAGAATTTCCAAAGACAGCGAATGGTTCTATGAGGCTTAGCAGTTGTACTCTATGATTCCATAGGGAGGCATTCAGCATTTGCCACTTTCCTGATTTGATGTACAAGTCTATCTATACCTGTTAATGTTATATTTTGTTTGCTTTCATTTATGAAATGTTTTCACTGCATGTGTGAATACAAATAGGAATGACACCCTATATGCCTGAGTGTTAGAGCCTTCTTGTTTCTGTCTCTTTCCATTCCCACTAGTGAATAGAAGCATCTAAAGGCCTGCCTTTATTTGCCTCCCTGCTGCTATGTCACCTCCCTCTAGTGGCCAGAGAATCTATTTGCCTGAGTGTGTATGTCTGTCATTTTATCTCTTGCTGCCTATAGAAGAAATGGACATTTATGTGCAGAGTGTGTGTTCCAACCTGTCCCTCTCATAAGTTTCTAGGATATAGAACATTTTAAGGACAGAGTGTATGTATCTGCGTGTGTTTCTCTCCTTTCATCTAGGTAAAATTGCATCAATGGATTTCAGTTGTATATCAGACTATATCTCATTGCTGTCCCTCTAAGGGGAAAGGGTAAACCTGAACCTGAGTGTGTGTTACTGCCTGCGTCTCTCTTTTATCAGGTCTAGGCTACAAAGTTTTATGAGACTGTCTATGTGTGCCTGCGTGTTTTACCTTCCATGATTCTAGGAGAAAATGGTATCTCTGGCCATAGTGTGAGTGTCTTACTGTATCTTTATCCCCTGAATCTATGTGACATCTATATTCCTGAGTATGTGTTCTTTCCTGTGTCACTCTCTCACCTACCTCTAGAGGAGGAAGACATTGAGGGCCTGACTGTGTTTTGCTGCCTGTTTCTCTCTCCCATGACCTTATGGGACATGGAATTTTATTGTCCAGTATCTGTGCCTCCACATATCTCACTCAGCTTCTATAACACACAAGGGTACATTTGTGCCTAAGTGTTAGCGTTTGACTGTAACCCTCACCTGTCATTAGGGGACAAGGTCATAAATATTTCTGAGTGTGTATGCCAACCTGTGTCTCTTTACACCACTAACAACCTATTTGTCAAACCCTGGGCCTCTTGTGTTGTTTTCTGGTCTCTTTCACCTGCTTATAGGCAGAAAATGTCAACTCTGTTGATGAGTGTTATCCTGCTGTGTCTCTTTCTACACTTCTCCAGAGGAAAGCCCAACAATGTGCCTGAATGTGTGTGCGTACCTGGAAGTCTCTCACTGTCCTCTAGGCAACAAGACATATATGAGTATGAATTTGTTTTCCTACCTGAATCTCACTCACCTGACTGTATAGGACAATGGCAACTATGGCCATGTTGTATGTTTCTGCCTGTGCCTCTCTCGTGCTTCTAGAGTATATGGGAATCTATTGGCCTGAATTTGTGTGACTCCCTGTGTCTCTCCCCTTTAAGTCTAGGGAACACGGTACTCTCTCATCCTGAATATGTGTGCCTTATTATGCCTCATTCACTTACCTCTAGCCACAAGGTTAATATATCTGAGAGTGTGTGTGTGCTTGCTTGTATCCCTTGCTCATCTGCCTATGTAGGACAAAGCCTTTTATGTGCCTGTGAGTGTGCTTTCCTGTGTCTCTTGCACATTAATCCAGAAATTTAATGGCATCAATTGGCCTGTGTTTGTGTTCCTGCCTGTGTAACTCCCTTCATTTCCTCTAGGGACAAGGCCATCTATGATCCTGAATTTAATTTTCTGCCTGCGTTTCTCTTGCAGGTCCCTCTAAGGTAAATGAGAATCAAAAGGGCAGAGTGTGTGTGCCTTCCTATGACTCTTGTACCTGCCTTTGGGGGATAAGTGCAAACAAGTGCCTTGGTGTGTGTACCTGCCTGTGTAACTAATTTATATGCCTATAAGTGACAAGGGAATCTATAAGCCTGAGAGTTGTTTCCTGCCTACATCTCTCAACCTCTCACTTAGGGAAAATATCATCTGTGGGACTGAGTGTGTTTTCCTACCTGTGTCTCATTCTTCTCACTATAGGAGACAAGGGTATCAATGTGCGTCAGTGTGTGCTCTAGACTGTGTCCATCCATCATGTAAATTTATCGGACAAGGTCACTTATGACCTAGGGAAGAAGTGATCATCTGGTTATCTCTCACCTGCCTGTAGTTCAGGAAATAGCATCTGTGTGCCTTTGTTTGAGTGGCTGTCTGTCACTCTATCACCTGCTGTGAGAAGACAAGGACATTTATGCATCTGAGTGTGTTTGCCCACCAGTCCCTTTCACTTGCTTCTTGAATATAAGGACATTTGTGGACTTCAGTGTGTGTGACTGCCTGTATCTCTTTCACCTGCACCTTGGAGGAAAAGTCACCTTTATGCCTGAGAATGTATTCCTTCCTATGTTTCCCTCTTCCTTCTCTCAATAGGTCAAGAGCATTTATGGGCATGAATTATTGTCCCGCACTTAGTGTGGGTATCATCTATGTCAACGATAGAACAGCAATCGTCGGCCTGAATGTGAGTGCCTGCCTTTGTCTCTCTCTCATATACTTATATGAGACAATTAAACCTACGCATCTGAGTACATGGCTGGGTGTCTTCTTGTGTTCCCAACTCCCATGACTCTAGAAGAGAATAGTATCTATGTGCCTGTATGTATGTGTTCTTTTCTTTGTTACTCACTGTTGTATGAGACAAAAAAGTATCTTGACACAATTTTCTATTTGCCTGCCTGTGTCTTTCTATTTACTGCCTCTGGGACAGTGAAGCATCAATTGAGCTCAATCCATTTGTACACAAATTTCGGGAACTCCCAGTTTTTAAAAAAATTTTTTAAAATTTTATTTTATTAATTAATTCATATTACATCTCAATGGTTATCCCCAACCTTGTATCCTCCCATTATTCTCTTCCTCCCATTTTCCCCTCACTCCCCTCCCTTATGACTCTGACTGACGGGGGCTTCCTACCCCTGTGCATACACATAGGATATCAATTCTCTTCTTTAGTAGCCTGCTATCCTTCCTCTGATTGCCACCAGTTCTCCCATTTCAGGGGACAAGGTGAAATATGAGGCACCAGTGTATATGTGAAAGTCAGATCCCACTCTTCACTCGACAACAGAGAAGTACTGGCCATAGGCTAGATCTATGTAGGTGTTTAAAGTTTACGGCTTGTATTGTCTTTGCCTGGAGGCATAGTAGAGTGGGACCCGAGGGCTCAAATCTTCCTATCATTATATTTCTCTTGTAGGTTTTAGGATCCTCTGGATCCTTCAACTTTGACATTCTCCCATGCTTCTCTCATCCAGAGTCCCAATAGGATGTCCTCCCCTCTGTCCCAGTTTCGTGGTTAGTGAAGATTTTTATGGGACATGCCCCTTGGGCTACTATGCAAATATAAGGGGGTTTATACCATTTAACTCTTACTGCTTCTGGGTTAAATCACTCAATATGATCATTTCTAGTTCAATCCATTAGTCCACAAACTTCTTGAATTCCTTGTTTTTAATGGCTGAGTAGTATTCCATAGTGTAAATATACAACAGTTTCTTTCCCCATTCTTCTACTGAGGGACACATACGGTATTTGCATGTTCTGGCTATTATGAATGTGGCTGCTATGACCATAGTTGAGCCAATTTTCTTGTTGTGGTCAGGATCATCTTCTGAGTTTATTGCAAGGAGTGGAATAGCTGGGTCTTGCAGAAGCCTTATTCCCAGATATCTGATACCACACCAGAAAGATTTTCAAAGTTGCTGTACTACTTTGTATTCCCACCATCAATTAGTGTTTCTTTCTCTCCACATCCTCTACAGCGTGTGGTGTTGCTTGAATTTTTGATCTTAGCCATTTTGATATGTTTAAGATGGAGTCTCAGAGTTGTTTTATTTCCAATTCCCTGATGACTAAGGAGGTTGAGCATTTATTTAAGATTTTTTGCAGCCATTTGAAATTCCTCTGTTGAGAATTCTCTTTTTATTTCCAAATCCCATTTCTCAATTGTGTCATTTGGTTTGTTGGTGTTTTATTTCTTGAGTTCTTTATATATTATAATTATTAGATGTTCGTCAGATGTGCGGTTGGTGAAGAACTTTTCCCAGTCTGTAGGCTGTCGATTTGTAATCTTTAAATTTTTTCCTGCCTTACAGAAGCTTTTCAGTCTCACAAGGTCCCATTCATTAAGTTTTTACCTTAAGGCCTGGGCTGTTGGTATTCTGTTCAGGAAATTCTCCACTGTACCAATGTGTGCAAGGTTCTTCCCTACTTTTTCTTCTATCTGATTTATTGTCACTTGTTTTATGTTGAGGTTTTTGATCCACTTGGATTGAAGTTTTGTGAAAGGTGACAAATATGGGTCCAGTTGCATTTTTGTTACACATAGACCTCCAGTTAGACCTACATCATTTGTTGAACATGCTATCCTTTTTCCGTTGGATGGGTTTGGCTTCTTTGTCAAAAATCAGGTGACCATATGTGTTTGGATTCATATCTGGGTCTTCAATTCGATTCCACTGATCAACGAGCCTGTTGCTGTGCCTGTACCATGTTCTTTTAATGACAGTTGCTGTATAGTACAGCTGGAGATCAGGTATGGAGATTCCTCCAGATGATATTTTTTTGTAGAAGATTGTTTGAGCTATTCTGGGTTTTTTGTTTTTCCATATGAAGTTCATAGTTTAACTTTCAACGTCTTTAAAAAATTGTGTACTTAGTTTGATAGAGATTGCATTGAATCTGTAGAATTCTTTTGATAAGATGGCCATATTTACTATGATAATTCTAAAGATTTATGAGCAAGGAAGATGATTCCATCTTCTTATGTCATCTTCAATTTCTTTCTTCAGAGTTTTGAAATTTTTCAACCAAGTCCTTCACTTGCTTGGTGAGAATAACTCCTACATATTTTCTATTCATTTTAGATAATGTGAAGGGTGTTGTTTTCCTAAGTTCTTCTTCTGTAAATTTGTCATTTGTGTATAGGAAGGCTAAAGACTTTTGTAAATTAATATAGTACCCACCCAAATTGCGGAAGGTGTTTATCAGCTGTAGTAGCTCTCTGGTGTTTGTTTGGTGATCACTTATGCAGACTATAATATCACCTGCAAATAGGTGTAATTTGATTTCCCCTTTCGCACTTGGATACCCGTGATTTTCTTTTGTTGTCCTATGAACCTGGATAGAACTTCGAGTACTATATTTAAGAGGTAAGGAGAGAGTGTGCAGCCTTGCCTTGTTCCTGAATTTTGAGGAATGTCCTTGAGTATCTCAACATTCAATTTGGTTTTGGCTATTGCCTTGCTGTATATAACCATTATTATTTTGAGTAAAGTGCCTTCTACACCCAATATCTCCAAAACTTTAAACATGAATGGGTGTTGGATTTTATCAAATACTTTCTCTGCATCTCAGGCGATCATCGTGTGCTTTTTTTTTTTATTTTCAGTTTGTTTCTATGGTGGATTACATTGATTGGTTCCCATATATTAAACCATCCCTGCTTGCCTGGAAAGAAGCCTACCAGGTCATGGTGAATGATAACTTTGATTGTTTTAGTATTTATTTTGCAAGTATTTTATTGAATATTTTTGCATCATTGTTCATAAGAGAAATTGGTCTGAAATTCTCTTTCTTTGTTGTGTCTTTGTGAGGTTTAGGTATCAATGTGGCTATGGCTTCATAGAATGAATTTGGTAATGTTCCATCCTTTGCTATCTTTTGTAGTAGCTTAAAGAGTTTTCTTATTAGTGCCCCCTTGAAGGTGTGGTAGAATTCTGCACTAAAGCCTTCTAGCCCTGGAATTTTTTTGGTTGGGATACTATCAATGACTGTATCTATTTCTGTAGCAGAAATGGGACAAGTTAGCTTGTTTATCTTTCTTCACTGGATTTTTGGAAGTTAAATTAATCAAGAAAATTGACCACCCTTAGAAGTTCAAATTTTGTGGCATATATGCCTTCGAAGTAGAATCTTATGATTCTTTGTATTTCTTCAGTGTCTGACGTTATTTCTCCCTTTTCATTTCTGATTTTGTTAATGTCTCCCTGCCTTTTAGTTATTTGACTAATGGTTTGTTTATCTTGTTGGTATATCAATGACCAAGCTCTTGGTTTTGTTAATTGTTTGGAGTGTTTCCTTACTTTCTAATTTGTTAATTTTCACTCTGAGTTTGATTATTTCCAGACTTCTACTTCTTTAGAGTGTTTCTGTCTCTTTTTTTTTTTCCTAGGGCTTCCAGTTGTGTCGTTGAGATGCTTATGTGCAATGTTGCCAATTTCTTTTTAAAGGCACTTACTGCTATGAATTTTCCTCTTATCACTGCTTTCAATGCATTTCACAAATTTGGGTATGCTATTTCTTCATTGTCAATGATTTACAGGAAGTCCTTTATATCTTTTTTTGTTTCTTTCCTATTGTTCTGGAAAAGATTGCAAGGTTGGCAGTAGAAAGAGAAAATTTAATCTTACAGGATAAAGCACTAGGGAAACCAATGTGACATTGGTAAAGGAGAAAACCCAGTAATTGAGAGTGAGTGTTTGCCATATTTATGCTCTACTCTGCCACAAGGACCAGGTGGTCAGAACAACAGCATGTCAAAGGGTGCGGATAGAAACTGAATGATGGGGAGACTATAACCAAAGATCTTTAGAGAAAAATGTCTCCATAGAAGAACCCTCCAATGTCACACAGTCACCATAAACTTTCCCAATAACTGTAAAACACGTGCCTTCTCAAAATGGTGATGATGTTTATGATGAAATGGTATAGGATCCAATATATATACTAGATATAAAACATTTTAAGGACTCTATCATCAGGTATGAATTACATTTCACTTACATTAACAGTGGCTGAGTAACTGGGCCACACAATTTTGATTATTCCCCATGATAGGAAAAGTTGGATATCAGCATTATTACAAGCGGAACAACATTTGCAATGCTTATTATAGTCACAAAATGATGCAGAGGGAAGACAACAAGGAAATAGAAGGGACATAAATATTAATAAAGAGCAATTGCATGGTGAATGACGGTAGGCTGACTTAAGACAATCAGTCAAATATGATGATACAATGATTGAACAATATCGTACTGCAGCCTTAGATCTTGGGACATGGTGGTGGAACCTTGTAAGATAACTGTTCCCTTTGCTAAGGTATTTCAATTGACTCAGTAAGAACATAATTTCCTGGAGTAATTCGAATAGTACTAGATAGAGCAATAGCAGATATTGAAAACATACAGGCAACGAAACTCTTTATCGCATATGAGAAAGCTAACGTAGAATGAAAGTGGGGAATTACATGCTTAAAAGAAAGAGGAGCTATATTATATAAATGGGTAAGAGAAATCATTAATATTAATTTTCCAGATCATCAAATTTATATTGTAGGACATGCATTAGACAGAGATCACAGATATTATAACACTTGGTACTATATTTTGGGGAAAATTGGTCATGTACAAAGAAATTGTAAAACTAATGGTTTCAGACTTCAGAATAACAAATGCACTCAATTTATGGTAATGGTACACTTAACAGGATAAGAAACATCTAGCCATAATGCATGTGAGGTTTATAGATTCTAGGATACTGTAATATATTTTGGAAAAGGAAACATTGGAATAGGAATTGTCAAATTAAAAGAGATGTGCATCATAACATCTTCATGGGAGAAAATGGCAGAAGGCACCCATGAGCTCCAGTCCCAATGAAAAATACCAGCAAGATATGCCTGGCGAGTCCAGAAGTATTGAAATCACAGGAAAACTGGAATTAGATGTTACTGATCTGATCCATGCTATTGATGGCAACACAGTCTTGAACATGGCCTCAACTATATCTATGACATTACCTCCACAGATTAAATGTTACAAATGCAATGATGGTATTTAAGGTCCTTTGCTTCCAGGGAGAGTGGAAATCATTGTAGGAAGAAGTTGATTGATTTCTCAGGGTATTTTTGTGTATACCATTATAATAAATGGGGAAAGTAAGGAGGAGATAAAAACCATGGCATGTGTAAAAGTGGAAATGTAAATTACTTTAGGAGAGAGATTTACTCAGCAATGATTGTTTGTTCCATTATTCACAAATCTATTCTGGTAGAATGAGCAGCTGCATTTGGAATTACGGGGAAACGTGTGTTCCAGCAATCAATAGTTATTGATCAGAGATCTACATTAATAATACAAGTGAATGGTGTTGAATTACAAGGTATGTTCAACAACAGTGGTGTTATGATTATTATTTCAAACAAGTATTCGAATAAAAAATTGGACAGTTAAAAAATATTTCAGATATTACAGGAATTGGTAAATTATTACAAATTAAAAAAGAAAACAGTGGTTTAAGTGTGTGGAATCAGAAAGGCAGCCAGGAAAGCTGAGACACTTTGTGGCTGCCATACTCACCCTTTTTTGGGGAAGGGATTTCATATAACAATGGGGTACTCTGATTAATATTCCTGTGATTACAGAGACAAACAATAATGAAGATAAGGTTGAAATTGTACATGCTTCTAAGAAGGATATTAAAATGATCATTCAGTAGCTACTGCAAGCTATGTCCACTCTTCAAAATCAGAGAGGTTTGGATTGTCTAGATATATAAGAAGGGCCACTCCTGAGACAAGAACACCCTTGTCCCAAAATTAGTTTCAAACATCCCTGTGTGTCAAACAGATTGTCTATTAACAAAAAAATATAATTGCAGGCTCTTTTTCATTTAATACAAGAGCAATTAGAGGTTTATCATATAAAATATTTTGCCAGTCCTTGAAATGTTCCTGTGCTTGTTGTAAAAAAGAAATCACAGAGTTGGAGGTTGATAACAGATTTGAAAGCATTAAATAATGTAAAACAAACAATAGGTCATTTACAGCATGGACTATAATAGTAATAGACTTAAAGATTGATATTTTTTTATGAAACCTTGAATGAGAAAGATAGGGAAAAGATTGCTTTTTCAATACCAACACTGAACTGTAGTGGTAAAAAAAGGAGATACCGTTAGAAGGAACGTTCACAGGGAACGTTGAATAGTCTCACTTTAAGCAAAAATTTTCTGTAATGGCTTTGGAAATAAATTACAGAAAGTTTCCTCAGTCGATTATTTTTCATTATATGGATGATATTCTGTTGGCAGATATTTTGGTTATTTAATAAATAACTGATTAAAAAATATAATGAATTCTACCATGTTAGGGATTACAGATTGCTGTAGAAAAATACAAAGAGGAGTATCCCTTCCCTATTTAAGCTATAAGATATCTTTACGTGAAATTAAACCAGAAAAGGTATAGAATAATCGAAAACAGTAAATAACTCTCAAAAATGAATGGGAGACATTAACTGGTTTATGCCTATAAGTGGACTATCTACCTATAAGTTAAGACTCTTATTTTAGACATTACAAGGGGAAGCACATTTAAACAGTACAATATGTTCAACACAAGAAGCAAAAAATGAGCTAATTTTGGAAGAACAAATACTTCAGATGGACTATGTCAAAACAACTGACCCTAAACATGGTTTCATTCAGGTTATTTTGCCTTAAAAACATTCTCTGACTGGGCTCCTAATGCAAAGGCAAGACAGGATCATGGGATTTTCTTAGCAAAAAAAAAAAAAAAAAACAAACAAAAAAAAAAAAAAAAAAAAAAAGCAGAGTAAAAAGATGAAGACATACAAAGAAAATTTCTGATTTGATAGCAAAGAGCAAAAAAACACTCTGTGAACTGTAAGGGACAGACCTAGCAGATATTGTAATGCCTTTTACGAATTCTGACGTTATGTCTTTCTGCCTAATTGTAGCTTGAAGTACTGTTTGGGAGACATTAATGGCAAATCTTTAAAAGAGCAAATGTATAGTGTTTATAAAAATAACAGTTTGGATCCTTTCTTGTATTGTAATAAGGACACCAATACAGTGCCACTCACCATTTATACTGAAGCAAATAATTCGTGTATGGCTGGTTATAAGCCTGATAAAAATTTTAAGGTAATCAAATTGCATGCATTGAAAATTCAGAAACATATGCAATCCTTATGGTAACTTTGTATTTTCCTGAATTGAAACCTCTAGTCACTGACTCTCAGAATGCTGAATGGTCATTCTGCATATTGAAAACTTTGTATTTACTCCTGATAAATATGAAATAACTATATAGTATATGGAACAACAAGCCTTCTGAGGAGAAACTATCCCTTGTATATTGCTCATATTTTATCTCATAAAAGATTAAAAGGTCCATTGCCTAAAGGAAAAGAGGAAATTGACCAACATTTCATAGGAAATATGCTCAAACTCTCTGAATTTCATGAAAAACATCATGTTAATGGAAAGGGTTTGAAGAAAACATTACCTGTTGCATGTCAATATGCCAAAAAAATAATGAATCTGTGTCATACATGTCCTTTATATAATACCATCACTTTAAATGCTGGAGTTAAGAATAGGCGTATGAAATATAAATGATTAATGTGTATTATTTTGCAAAATATGGAAAATTAAAAATGTACATCATACTATCGATACATATTCAGGTTTTAGATGGGCAGCTGTCTAAGTTAGGAAAAGTATGATTGTGTAATTATCCATTTCTTGGAAGTAAGGGCAAGTATATGAATACCTGCCCAGATTAAGACTGACAATACCGTTGCATATGAGTCCCACAAGAAAACACTTTTTATTTTATACAGTTAAAAGAATTACTGCTTTACCATATGAACAAGCAGGGCCAGCACTCCTTGAAAGAGTTATTTGTACCTAAAAATAAATGCTTATTAAACAAGAGGAAAGTTTAAGACCACCAGGTTCAGGTTAAATAATGTTTTGTTTTCTTTCGATTACCTTAATGTTGGTGATTAGGTGAGAACATTAGTTGATTGACTTTGCCTTGTAGAAATAAGTGAGCAATTATGTCTAGCAATTTTCTGTAATGTTTTATACCTCTGGGCTTGGAAACTGCAATAACTTATAGATGGGGGACTTCTAAACATCCAAAATATCTGCACATTCAAGTGTACATTATTAAGCCTGTATCAGAGTATACCTAGGATAGATATGTTTAGTTCTCTGGAGCAAATAAACTGTGACTGATGTGGTAGTCTGACCTGAATAAACAAAGTCAATCCCTCTTGCTATATAAATAAAATATCCCTTCAGTTGTAAACTAAAATGAACTTTCCATACCTCTTATTCAGTATTTGTAACTGGAAAGAATCTGGTTATTATCAAATCATAAACCTCTATTCCTATTCGTGACGTGCCACGTTGTACAATCCTCTCCCGCAAAGGACGACGAAGATGTGGCAAAAAAGCTCTTAGGCTACATTTGTAAGAAAAATATTATTTCCTGCTAGATAATGCTTAACCTTAATACACTGAATACAATTGAACATGAAAAAGAAAGCTCAGCAAGCTCACAGGGAGCTTGAGATATCCAGAAATTGAGATCTGACCGGGCTCTTCCAAGCTCCTGTACACAGACAGATTGAAGACTGTATCTACATTGAGAGTTTAGTTATTCATAAAAGTTTCCTCCTAAAGAGTTCATGGAATTTTATGGTACTCCAAAAATCCTTGTAAGACAAAAAGGACACTAAAAAACACATCCTTATCTACTTAATAGGATGAGCACTAAATGGGTATGATTTGCCACAGAGAACATCCATGCTGCCTTTTTTAAGGATTAGATCTATATTTTATGTGTATGAAAATATAGTGTATTAGAAAGAAGGATGCCTGTTTTTGAGAAATAGAGATCATTCTTTCTGTGAAGTGATTTAAGCAAAATGAGTGAGTTTTAGCTTAACATTGTCAGAGGTAACAAATATGTATTTGGAAGTTTTTGAGATGTACCTCAGTTTCTCCAGAGGCTGACTGATCTATGGTCACTATGGGTCCCACCACTGCAGCTGGGTGCACAAGCATTTGTTGTGTGTATATGATGGATTGGGTTGTTTCTGGTGAATTTTGTTGTCCTTATCCAAGTCCACAGCAGTTTCAGGAGTCACAACATTTTTCTTGTCTTTGGTGTCCTCTATTAGTTCACATAAATCTTCATCAGATAAGAATTAGAAATTACAATAATTTCATCATTAAAATCTTCCTTAGAATTGGAGTTCTTTGCCTCTACCAATGGTTTATTCTCAGCCTTAGCCTTGTCTTCTTGTTGTGGGTAGCTACCTTTTTTGTGGATATCGTTTGAAAAGACCCCCGGAGTACTTTGAATTTAGCATGTTCATCGAATCCTGCACAGAATCTGCAGAAGAAATCACTGATTATTACTAAAACACTAAAATGTGACAATTTTATATAACAGGACACTGTGGTTTTATTTTATGTTTAAATAGTAACATACACATACTCACAAAAACACACACATACACAAACACACACACACACACGTCTTTACTGTTTCCAATGACAGTTTAGAATAGAGACCTAAAAATTACAGAAATAATGTAAGTGGTGCTATTAAACTCTGTAAATGTTAAAACTACCTTTGAAAATGAGGAAATAAAAGGTTAACCATAATAAGTAAAAATGTTAGAATATATGTCTTCTACAATAAGATCTGTGTTTCAGGTATTGTAGTTGCATAATTAAGACTTTGTGATAAAAACACATAAAAGGAGAAGTAATATTTTAAGTAATTGACAAACTTTACTGTTATTTCGATTACATTTTTCTGGCTATGCACATGATTAAAATTCTGTCATCCCATTATAAATGTGTAGAGATAAAAAGCCTGCACTGAGTTTTAGGAAATGGTGAATTATATGTCAAGAATCTGCTTCAAACCTCAACTAATGTATCAAGAAAATATTTTCTTGCAGTGGGATACACTGCATGGAGGTAAACAATAAAGGGATTTTTTTCAAAGACATATTTGTCAAAATGTTTGTAGTATTGAAATCAAAAGCAAGTGAAAATGCATATTCACTGAAAAGAGAGGAGTCTGAACATTTCTGAGATTTCTAAAGCATATCATCAGTGATTGCTTGAATCTTTGAGACCACAGTTATATATATTGCTCTGAATTCTCACATCAACTTATTTATAGAAATTAAATAAAGTTGGACATGAGACCTGGGATTTCACAAACAGAATGCTATAATAAAACTTCTGACCACTTTGAATATCATTGGAATTAAATCTTACACTTCTAAATAGCTCCTTGTACCTACTTGAGATCAGCATTGTAAAATCCATACAAAAAATACTTGTCTTTGTGCTCTTGCTTGGATTTACATTTATGTTTGTGATTGTACTCAACTGAGATGATGCTCAGTTCTGAACTGTTTCATGTAGCATTGTCCAGGTAGAAGTTCAAACTTCTTCAAACTCAACCTGGGATTCCAAATAAGATAATATATTTCACTAGTGAGATAGAATGAGACCCAAATAATAGGAAACACAGGCAGACCCCTATAGACTTAAGCAAAATTTTTTCACATATTACAGGAAATTGAAATGACAACACTATAAGTATGTATGTTTGTGATTGTTTTTTTGTGAGAGAGTGAGAGTATGAGAGAATGTGTCTGTTTCAAAATATTTAAAACAAATTTAAGTAAATAAGAACAGTAGAGTGATAACAGTTAATAGTTCTACTCAATGGTTGTTCCTGCACATACTTCTGTGTCTGAATCAGGATGATCCATATTCGAAGCTTCAACTTGGTACATTCTTTGCATGTCATTCCTCTGGTATGCTTTTTCAAGCCTTAATTAAATCATAAAAAAATAATAAAACAAAATGTTTTTCATGGACTGGCTGGAGAGTTTCTACTTTGTTGTATTGCTTTCATTTTACTAGCCAGAGTTATATAAGCAGAAGGAGGAAGTCAAAAGCCATTCGAGGTATATCCAGCTGTGAACAATGTGATCAAAAATTAAGACTAGCATGGCAGCCAGGCGTGGTGGCACATGCCTTTAATCCTAGCACTCAGGAGGCAGAGGCAGGAGGATCGATGTGAGTTCCAGTCCAGTCTGGTCTACAAAGTGAGTCCAGGACAGCCAAGGCTACACAGGGAAACCCTGTCTCAATAAAACAAACAAACAAAAAAGACTGTTATGGCAAAATATTTCAATATTTGCAGTAGTTTTATCAGTGTTATGTGGGAACCGACCCATTTCTGAGTGGATGAATGGCATATACATCTGTGGTACTATATGTCTGATCAGGCACACAAAGCTGGGGATTTCACATGCCCCATTGCTTAATGTCCTTGTCAGTACCTTATTTATAGACTTAGTATCAATGTGGTATCTAAATTAATATCTTTATGTGATTAATCTTCATGCCCATGGATTATTGCAGTTTTCAGATCTCATACCATCAGTGCATTTATGCAATATTCAGTACTTAAAATTGATAGTCACAAGTAGCCAAACTGTAGAGAATTAAGTGTTATGTGAGAGCTTTCATATATGTCTGACATGACTAAGAGCCCATTACACATAGCATACGGAATATTACATTAAGTAGGGGAGGAGGGTCATAAAAATTAGAGACCTTGGAGGAAACAGTGTCATATGAACCATTACAAGAACACTCCAATCAGGAACTCCTAATAATATTGTGACCTCTTGAGACCTACAGAAACCTTATGTCCAGTAATTCTGCCACAAAAGATTGGTTTTTCTAATTGGTGTCTTTAGACCAAAATAGACATATGAATCAACAAGAACCACTGCTAGAACCCAATCAATTCTTTCAACATAGTAAAGACATCTACAAACAGAAAGTCTTCTAGCTCAAGGACTAGAACTAGATATTCAGATGATTGTTTTGATAATCACTGGATACTGTATTTACTTTTATACTCCATTACTTTTATATTTTAATATATGATCTACTTTTTATTTAGACATTAAGCATAATAACCAATGGTATGAAGAGAACACACTTTTTTACATAATGTGAAAGACAAAAGGCAAACTATTTCAACTAAAGCAAATGTTTTTAAAAGGCCTATTCAGGTGAAATATCACATAGTATTCTATACTCTAGTTATGCTGTGAATGTTAACCATCCACTTATCAGTATCCCATAACTACCCTGAATTTCTCTTCCTCTGCACATCTAACTTGTAGTTATTTTGTATATATTTTCCTTCTTTATTATAGTTAGTTTTCTGAGCCATTGTCTAAATTCCATATATGGATTCTTCTCCCAGCTTCTCTGTGTTTTTCTTCAACTCTCTATCCTTGATCCTCTAGCTATCTTTTTCCTGCCATCCATCCATTCATCTATCAGTTACTTATACTGTTCCTGTTATCCATGTATTTATCCATCATTTATCTTCTGGATATCATATGGTCTATACTACTTATGTATCATTTCGCTTCTGCATACCTTAATTCATTCTGATATATTTTTTAATTTATACATAACCATCTTGCTTTCACATAAGATACCTTTCTCTTCATCTCTCCTTTATTTTTCTCCATAAATTTGTCATCTATTCACTGCATGTTGTATATTCATCTTCCATTGCTCTCACTCTTCCTCTTTTTCTCTCTGTTATAACCTCAAACTATTCTAAATCTATCAACTACTATCTTTAGATTTATGTATATCATATCGCTCCTCTTTCATATATATATATATATAAATTTAATTTATTTCTGCCTTTCGTACATCCACTGTTAACTGTATTATATATACTTTTATCCATTGCTCCATTTTCTATGTCATATGCTTTACCATATGTTGTTTATAAACAATAAGTCTTCTTATAGGAATCATCTATAATATTTATTAAAGTGCACTCATGATCCTTCAGGTGTTTTTGGTACTGGATCTCTCTTGTGATACAATGTTTTGGTACATAAAAACGCAGCTACTCTGGCCCTTTTGCCATTGTATTCCATAACATTTTTAACTGTGGTATACATAGTATTACTCAGGAAAGGAAATATATTTCATAGTCAGCAAATTGATAATTAAGCTTAAATAAGGTATATACTTAAGTACATAAATTTAGATTAGTCTGAAACATCTACAACTGAAATGTGAAATAATGAATTCTGCAATAAACACCTGGAGACCACCATTCCTTTATCAATGATTTCTACAATGTTAGAAAAAAAAATCTCAGATTTTGTCCTTACCAAAGAGCTCCATGAAATCAACCTTACCATATCTCCCACTTGAATTAAAGTGGCTTTTTCTTTAGTGTATCGTGATAACTCTAGGATGCACATGGATTATGAGATTGCCTAAGAACATAAAAGCTAAGGACTATGATTTGTCCTTAGAGGCAAGATTGTTGTTGGTAAAAACACATGTTTAAATGATGGTAGTTACTGATAAGAGAAAGGCTGTGTTTGGATTGAAACACTAACTTCTATGGTTATGATTGGTTCTGAGAGTGAGTGTTGTCATTTTCTCAAATATATTTCTTGGTGAATGTGATTGGTGCTTAGCGGCTAGGCTGGGATTTTTCTATATGGAAGTTCCAATGACAGTGAATGGTTCTACAAGGCTTAGCACTTGTACTCTATGAGTCTATAGGAAAACATTCAGCAGTTGCTTCTTTTCTGATTTGATTTTCTAATACATCTATATTTGTTCATGTTATATTTTGATTACTTTCATTGTATGAAATGTTTTCACTGCATGTATGAATACAACGAGGACAGGCATCCCATATGCCTGAGTGTGGGAGTCTGCCTGTGTCTTTTTTCACTTTCCCTAGTGAATATAAGCACCTAGGGCCTGCATTTATTTCCCTGCCTGTTTCTCTGTCACCTGCCTCTAGTGGCCAGAGCATCTATTTGTCTGAGTGTGAGTGTCTGTACTTATCTCTTTTTCTGCCCAAAGGAGAAAAGGGCATTTAGGTGCAGAGTGTGTGTTCTAAGTTGTCTCTTTCATAAGCTTCTAGGATATAGAGCATTTTAGGGACAGAGTGTGTCTGCATGTGTTTCTCTCATTTCATCTGGGTGAAAATTGAATCAATGGATTTCCATTGTATGTCAGACCATATTTCATTGCTATCCTTCTAAGGGAAAAGGGTAACTCTGATCCTGAGTGTGTGTATCTGCCTGTGACTTTCTCTTATCCGAGCCTAAGCTACAAAGTTTTTTGAGACTATCTATGTGTGCCCGCATGTTTTTTCCTTCACTGATTTTACGGGAAAAAGGTATCTCTGGCCATAGTGTGAGTGTCTCACTGTATCTTTCTCACCTGCATCTATGTGAAATGGGATTCTATATTCCTGACTATGTGTTCTTCCCTGTGTCACTCTCTCACCTACCACTAGAGGATAAAGACATTGAGGGCCTGATTGTGTTTTCCTGCCTGTTTCTCTCTCCCATGATCTTATGGGATGTGAGATTTTATTTTTCCAGTATCTGTGCATCCGTGTGTCTTTCTCAGCTTCCATAAATTACAAGGGTATATGTTGTGGCTAAGTGTTAACGCTTGACTGTGACCCTCAGCTGTCACTAGGGGACAAGGTCATCAATGTCTCTGAGTGTGTATGCCAACCTGTGTATCTTTACACCACTTCTAACCTTTTAGTCCAACCCTGGGCCTCTTGTGTTTTTTTCTGGTCTCTCTCACCTGCCTATAGGCAGAAAATGTCAACTCTGTTGCTGAGTGTGATTCTGCCTGTGTCTTTTTATACACTTCTCCAGAGGAAAGCTTAAAAATGTGCCTGAGTGTGTGTGCCTACCTGGGAGTCTCTCACCTTCCTCTAGGCAACAAGACATATATGAGTATGAAATTGTTTTCCTACCTGTATCTCTCTCACCTGACTCTATGGGACAAGGGCATCTATGGTCATGTTATATGTGCCTGCCTGTGCCTTTTTCGTGCTTTTAGAGTATATGGGAATCTATTGGCCTAAATTTGTGTGCCTCCCTGTGTCTCTCCCCTTTAAGCCTAGGGAACACAGTACTCTCTAATCCTGCATATATGTGCCTTATTATGCCTCATTCCCATTCCTCTAGCGACTAGGTCAATATTGGCAAGAGTGTGTGTGTGCCTACCTTTATTCCTTTCTCCTCTTCCTATGTAGGACAAGGCCTTTTATGTGCCTGTGAGTGTGCTTTTCTGTGTCTCTTGCACATTACTTTAGAAATACAATGACATCAATGGGCCTGAGTTTATATTCCTGGCTGTGTAACTCTCTCCATTTCCTCTAAGAGACCAGGCTATCTATGATCCTGAATGTATTTGTCTGCCTTTGTCTCTCTTGTAGCTCCCTAAGGTAAATGAGAATCAAGTGTGCAGAGTGTGTGTGCCTACCTAAGTCTCTTGCACCTACCTTTGGGGGATAAGTGTATGCATGTGCTTGGGTGTGTGTACCTGCCTATGTTATGCTTTTACATGCCTCTAGGGGACGAGGGATGCAATTGGCCTGAGTGTTGTTTCCTGCCTACATCTCTCAACCTTTCATTTATGGAAAATATCATCTGGGATACTGAGTGTGTGTTCCTAACTGTGTCTCGTCCCTCTTACTCTAGGAGAGAAGGGCATCTATGTGTGTCAGTGTGTGTTCTAGACTGTGTCAGTTCTTCATCTACATTTATCAGACAAGGTCATTTGTGATCGGGGGAAGAAGTGCTCATCTGGTTCTCTCTCACTTGCCTGCAGGGCAGGAAATAGCATCTGTGTGCCTGCGTTTGAGTGCCAGTCTGTGACTCTATCACTTGCCTTGAGAGGACAAGGATATTTATGCACCTGAGTGTCTGTGCCCAGCAGTCCCTCTCACTTGCTCCTTACATATAAGGACATCTGTGGACTTCAGTGTGTGTGAATACCTGTATCTCACCTGCACTTTGATGGAAAAGTCACCTTTATGGCTGAGAGTGTATTCCTGCCTATGTGTCCCTCTTCCTTCTCACAACGGAACAAGGGCATCTATGGGCCCGAATGATTGTCTCACACTTTGGCTGTTTATCATCAATGTCAATGAGACAACAGCATTCTTGGGCCTGAATGTGAGTGCCTGCCTGGTTCTCTCTGTCATATACTTATATGAAGCAGTTAAACCTACTCATCTGAGTGCATGGCAATGCTACAGAAAAAGGCCATCTTTATTCATGAATGAGTGTTCTGGTTTGTATCTCTCCTTTTTTCCTGGATCTGGTGGACAAAGACATCTATGAGCTACAATGTGTGTACCTGTGTCTCTTTTCTCTCTTTTCTTTCTCTAGGTGAAATGGGAATCCGGTTGCCTGGGGTGTGAGCCTGGTCGAATCAAACTTCCATCCCTCTGGGTGATGAGGCCATCTATGAGCCTGTTTATTTATGCTTGCCTTTTTTTCTTCATGCCCCTAGGATACAAGGGCATCTCTGCGACTTAGAGTGTGTTTCTGTGTGTTTCTCTCTCAGCTGTCTATAGCAGGCAATATCTATGTTACTGAGTATGTGTACCTGCCTGTTTTTATATATCTCCTGAACTAGGGAAAGAGTATTTATGCTTCAGAGTGTGTGTTTTTGATTGTGGCTTTCATATACAAATAGGGCACAAGGCATCTATGGGCCTGAGTGTGTTTTCCAGCTTTTGGCTCCCTCCTACCACAGTAGGGGACTAGGGAATCTATTGGCAAAATTGTGTGCATGCTGGTTCCTCTCTTTCATGATCTAGGGGACAAGAGTTTTGTTGTATCTTACTGAGTTCCTGCCTGTCTCTCTCCCTTATCTTCCTGTTTGTGACAAAGGCATCTTTGGGCTTGAGTATTTGTGCTTCCGGGGTCTCTTTATGCCCTTCTTCAAAGGGATACAGGCATATGTGGGCATCTATATATGTGTCTCTGAGAGAATCTGTGCTTATATTTTCTTTGGTGGGTGCCATAGTTTGAGCTGCCAGGACACAGATCTGCCCGTCATAATGTTCTTCTTGTATGTTTCCAGGACCCTCTGCATCCCTTTGTTTCCTCTTTCTCCAATGCTTCTCTCACCTAAACTCCCATTAAGATGTCCTCCCCTCTGACCCACTTTCCAGTTAAGTAAAGTCTTTCAAAGGACATTCACCTTGGGCTAATGTCTTGATATAAGTGAATGTATACCATTTATCACTTTTTGCTTCTGGGTCAACCTATTCTTTATGATAACTACTAATTCAATCCATTTGTCCACCAATTTTGGGAATTCCTCTTTTTTTAAATTTTTTTATTAATTAATTCATATTATATCTCAATTGTTATCCCCAACCTTTTATCCTCCCATTCCTCTCTTCCTCCCATTTTCCCCTTACTCCCCTCCCCTATGACTCTGACTGATGGGGACTTTCCCCACTGTGTAAACACATAGGATATCAGTCTTTTCTTTAGTACCCTGCTATCCTTCCTCTGAGTGCCACAAGGTCTCCCATTTCTGGGGATGTGGTCAAATATGAGGCACCAGAGTACATGTGAAAGTCAGATCCCACTCTTCGCTCAACAGCTGTGAAGTACTGTCCATTGGCTAGATCTATGTAGGTGTTTGAAGTTTATGGTCTGTATTGTCCTTGGCTTGTGCCATAGTTAGAGCGGGACCCCAGGGCCCAAATCAGCCTATCATAATGTTCTTCTTGTAGGTTTCTAGGATCCTCTGGATCCTTCAACTTTGCCATTCTCCCATGCTTCTCTCATACAGATTCCCAATAGGATGTCCTCCCCTCTGTTCCAGTATCATGGTTACTGAAGAGTTTTATGGGACATGCCCCTTGGGCTAGTATGCAGATATAATAGGGCACATACCATTTAACACTTTCTGCTTCTGGGTTAACTCACTCTTTATGATCATTTCTAGTTCAGTCCATTTGTCCAAAAATTTCATCAATTCCTTGTTTTTAATAGCTGAGTAGTATTCCATAGTGTAAATATACCACAGTTTCTTTACCCATTCTTCTACTGAGGGACACATACGGTATTTGCCTCTTCTGGCTGTTATGATTGTGGCTGCTATGACCATGGTTGAACAAATTTTCTTGTGGTGGTCATGATCATCTTCTGAGTATATTGCAAGTAGTGGAATAGCTGGGTCTTGCAGAAGTCCTATTCCCAGTTTTCTGATACTGAACCAGATAGATTTCCAAAGTGGGTGTACTATTTAGCATTCCCACCATCAATTAGTGTTGCTCTCTCTCCACAACCTCGACAGCATGTGGTGTTCCTTGAATTTTTGAGCTTAGCCATTCTACTGGGTGTATGATAGAATCACAGAGTTGTTTTGATTTCCAATTCCCTGATGACTAAGGAGGTTGAGCATTTGATTGTTTCGCAGTCATTTGAAATTCCTTTTTTGAGAATTCTCTGTTTAGTTCCACGCCCCATTTCTCAATAGTGTCATTTGGTTTGGTGGTGTTTTATTTCGTGAGTTCTTTATATATTTTGGATATTAGACCTTTCTCAGATGTAGGGTTGGTGAAGAACTTTTCTGAGTCTATAGGCTGTCACTTTGTTCTCTTGACATTTTCTCCAGCCTTACAGAAGTCCATATGTGTTTGGATTCATATCTGGTCCTTCGATTCGATTCCACTGATCAACCAGCATGTTTCTGTGCCTGTACCATGCTCTTTTAATTACTGTTGCTGTATAGCACAGCTTGAGATCAGGTATGGAGATTCCTCCGTATGATCTTTTATTTTAAAGATTGTTTTACATATTCTGGGTTTTTTTGTTATTCCAAATGAAGTTCAGAGTTGAAATTTCAATGTCGTTAAAATATTGTTTACTTAATTTGATAGGGATCGCATTGAATCTGTAGATTGCTTTTTGATAAGATGGCTGTATTTACTATGATAATTCTAATGATTAATGAGCCAGAAAGATCATTCCATGTTTTTATGTTATCTTCAATTTCTTTCTTCAGAGTTTTGCAATTTTTTCAAACAAGTCTTTCACTTGCTTGGTGAGGATAACTCCTACATATTTTCTATTCTTTGTGGCTAACGTGAAGGGTGTTGTTTTCCTATGTTCTTTCTCTGCAAGTTTGTCATTTGTTTATAGGAAATCTACAGACTTTTGTGAGTTAATTTTATATCCAGCCAATTTGCTGAAGGTGTTTATCAGCTGTAGAAGTTCTCTGGTGTAAGTTTGACGATCACTTATGTAGACTATCATATCTTCTGCAAATAGGGATAAATTGACTTCTCCTTACCCATTTGGATACCATTGGTCTCCTTTTGTTGTCTTATTGCTCTGGCTAGAACTTCGGGTACTATATTGAAGAGGTATGGAGAGAGTGGGCAGCCTTGTCTTATTCCCGATTTTAAAGGAATTTTTTTGAGTATCTCACCATTTAATTTTGTTTTGGCTATTGCCTTGCTGTATATACCTTTATTATGTTGAGGAAAGTGCCTTCTACCCCTGATATCTCCAAAACTTTAAACATGAATGGGTATTGGTTTTTATGAAATGATTTTTATGTATCTCAGGAGATGATCATGTGGTTTTTTTATTCTCAGTTTGTTTAAATGGTGGATTACTTTGATTGATTCACATATGTTAAACCATCCATGCATGCCTGAAATGCAGCCTACCTGGTCATGGTCAATGATAACTTTGACGTGCTCTCGTATTCGTTTTGCAAGTATTTTATTGAATATATTTGCATCATTATTCATAAGAGAAATTGGTCTGAAATTCTCTTTCTTTGTTGAGTCTTTTTTTTAGGTTTAGGTATCAATGTGGCTATGGCTTCATAGAATGAATTTGGTAATGTTCCATCCTTTTCTATCTTTTACAGTAGCTTAAAGAGTTTTGTTATTAGTGCCCCCTTGAAGGTGTGGTAGAATTCTGCACTAAAGTCATCTGGCCCTGGGATTTTTTTGGTTGGGAGACTATCAATGATTGTTTCTATTTCTGTAGCGGAAATGGGAATATTTAGCTTGTTTATCTGTTCTTCACTCAATTTTGGGAAGTGAAATTGATCAAGAAAATGGACCATTTCCCTTAGAATTTTGAATTTTGTGGCATATATACCTTGGAAGCAGGAACTTATGATTCTTTTTATTTCTTCAGTGTCTGATGTTATGTCTCCCTTTTTATATCTGATTTTCTTAATTTTGATAATGTCTCCCTGCCTTTTAGTTAATTTGGATAACGGTTTGTCTATCTTGTTGGTTTATCTAAGACTCAGCTCTTGGTTTTGTTAATTCTTTGGAGTGTTTCCTTAGTTTCTAATTTGTTAATTTTCACCCTGAGATTGATTAATTCCAGACGTCTACTCCTCTTGGGTGTTTCTGCTTCTTTTTTTTCTAGGGCTTCCAGTTGTATCGTTAAGAGGCTTAAATGTGATGTTTCCAATTTCTTTTTAAAGGCATTAGTGCTATGAATTTTCCTCTTAGCACTGCTTTCAAAGTATTTTACAAATTTGGGTATGCCATTTCTTCATTTTCATTGAATTTAAGGAAGTCCTTGATATCTTTCTTTATTTCTTTCCTATTGTTCTGGAAATGATTGCAAGGTTGGCAGTAGAAAGGGAAAATTTAAACTTACATGTTAAATCATTTGAAAATCAATGTGAGTGCTCGCTTCGGCAGCACATATACTAAAATTGGAACGATACAGAGAAGATTAGCATGGCCCCTGCGCAAGGATGACACGCAAATTCGTGAAGCGTTCCATATTTTTACACAAAACATGCAGAACAAAGAAAAAATATTAAAAGCTGCAAGGGAAAAGGGCCAAATAACATTTAATGGTAAACCTATCAGAATTACACCTGACTTCTCAGCAGAGACCATAAAAGCCAGAAGGTCCTGGACAGAGATCCTGCAAACCCTAAGAGAACACAGATGCCAGGCCAGACTACTTTACCCAGCAAAATTATCAATAACCATTGATGGAGAAAACAAAATATTCCATGACAAAAACAAATTCAAACAGTACCTATCCACAAACCCAGCTTTACAGAAGGTACTAGAAGGAAAACTCCATCCCAAAGGGTCAAGCTACAACCAAAACTACCCAGGAAATAGATAACTATCCCATGGCAAAAACACAACTACACAAACGCTCGACTTGGAAACAACATCAAAATTAGACTCTTAACAGTCACTGGTCATTAATATCTCTCAACATCAATGGCCTCAATTCTCCAATAAAAAAGACACAGACTAACCGAATGGGTACATAAACAGACCCAACATTCTTCTGCATCCAAGAAACACATCTCACCCATAATGAAAGGCATTACCTCAGGGTAAAAGGTTGGAAAAAAAATATTCCAAGCAAATGGTCACAAGAAGCAAGCAGGTGTAGCCATTTTAGTATCGAACAAATAGACTTTCAACCAAATTAATCAAAAGGGATGAGGAAGGACACTTCATACTCATCAAAGGTAAAGGTCAACCAAGATGACATCACAATTCTGAACATCTATGCTCCCAATACAAGGGCACCCACATATGTAAAAGATCTCCTAAAAAAGCTTAAACCACACATCGATCCCCACACAATAATAGTGGGAGACTTCAAACACCCCACTCTCACTGAAGGATAAGTCATTGAAACAGAAACTAAGCCGAGAATAACATCATTAACCAATGCCATGGGTCAAATGGATCTAACAGATATCTATAGAACCTTTCACCCAAACAAGAAAGAATACACCTTCTTCTCTGCACCCCATGGAACCTTCTCCAAAATTGATCACATCGTAGGTCACAAGCAAGCCTCAACAGATACAAGAGGATTGAAATAATACCTTGTATCCTATCAGATCACCATGCTCTTAGGCTGCAATTCAACAACAGAAATAACAAAAAGCCTACACGTTTGTGGAAACTAAACAACTCTCTGCTAAATGACACCTGGGTCAGGGAAGAATAAAGAAAGAAATCAAGGAGTTTCTGAAATTCAATGAAAATGAAGAACAACATACCCAAATTTGTGGGATACATTGAAAGCAGTGCTAAGAGAAAATTCATAGCACTAAGTGCCTTTAAAAAAGAAATTGGAAACATCGCACATAAGCATCTTAACAACACAACTGGAAGCCCTAGAAAAAAAAGAAGCAGAAACACCCAAGAGGAGTAGACGCCTGGAAATTATCAAACTCAGGGCTGAAATTAACAAATTAGAAACTAAGAAAACAGTCCAAAGAATCAACAAAACCAAAAGCTGGTTCTTTGAAGAAAATCAACAAGATAGACAGACCATTAGCCAAACTAACTAAAAGGCAGAGAGACATTATTGAAATCAACAAATCAGAAATGAAAAGGGAGACATAACAACAGACACTGAAGAAATTCAAAGAATCATAAGATCCTACTTTGAAGGCATATACGCCACAAAATTTGAAAATCTAAGGGAAATGGACGATTTTCTTGATCAAGTTCACTTGCCAAAGTTGAGTGAAGAACAGATAAACAAGTTAAATAGTCCCATTTCCCCGACAGAAATAGAAGCAATCATCGATGGTCTCCCAACCAAAAAAAGCCCAGGGCCAGATGGTTTCAGTGCAGAATTCTACCAGACCTTTAAGGGCGAGCTAATACCGATACTCTTCAAGCTACTCCAAAAGATAGAAATGGATGGAAAATTACCAAATTCATTCTATGAGGCCATAGTCTCATTGATACCTAAACCTCACAAAGACTCAACAAAGAAAGAGAATTTCAGACCAATTTCTCTTATGAACATAGATGCAAAAATACTAAATAAAATACTTGCAAAACGAATACAGGAGCACATCAAAGATATCATTCATCATGACCAAGTAGGCTTCATTCCAGGCATGCAGGGATGGTTTAATATACGGAAATCCATCAATGTAATCCATCATATAAACAAACTGAAAATAAAAAACCACATGATTATCTCCTTGGATGCAGAGAAAGCATTTGATAAAATTCAACACCCATTCATGTTTAAAGTTTTAGAGAGATCGGGGATACAAGGCACTTTCCTCAACATAATAAAGGCTATATACAGCAAGCCAATAGCCAAAATCAAAGTAAATGGTGAGATACTCAAGGAAATTCCTCTCAACTCGGGAACAAGGCAAGGCTGCCCACTCTCTCCATATCTCTTCAATATAGTACTCGAAGTTCTAGCCAGAGCAATAAGACAACAAAGGGAGATCAAGGGGATCCAAATGGGAAAGGAGGAAGTCAAATTATCCCTCTTTGCAGATGATATGATAGTGTACATAAGTGACCCTCAAAACTCCACCAGAGAACTCCTAAAGCTGATAAACACCTTCAGCAAATTGGCTGGATACAAAATTAACTCAAAAAAGTCTGTAGCCTTCCTATACACAAATGACAAGCTTGCAGAGGAAGAAATTAGGAAAACCACACCCTTCACATTAGCCACAAGCAATATAAAATATCTAGGAGTTACCCTAACTAAGCAAGTGAAGGACTTGTATGAAAAAAATTTCAAAACTCTGAAGAAAGAGATTGAAGATGACCTGAGAAGATGGCGTGATCTTCCTTGCTCATGGATCGGGAGAATTAACATAGTAAAAATGGCCATCCTACCAAAAGCAATCTATAGATTCAATGCAATCCCTATCAAAATAACTACACAATTTTTTAAAGACATTGAAAGTTCAATTCTGAACTTCATATGGAAAAACAAAAAACCCAGAATAGCTAAAACAATCTTGTACAATAAAAGATGCTCCGGAGGAATCTCCATACCTGATCTCAAACTGTACTATAAAGCAATAGTACTTAAAACAGCATGGTACTGGCACAGCAACAGGCTGGTTGATCAGTGGAATCGAATCGAAGACCCAGATATGAATCCACACACATATGGTCACTTGATTTTTGACAAAGAAGCCAAATCCATTCAATGGAAAAAGGATAGCATCTTCAACAAATGGTGCTGGTCTAACTGGAGGTCTATGTGTAAAAAAATGAAACTGGACCCATATTTGTCACCTTGCACAAAACTCAAATCCAAGTGGATTAAAGACCTCAACATAAAACCAGAGACACTAACTCACTTAGAAGAAAAAGTGGGAAAGAGCCTGGAACATATTGGCACAGGAGACAACTTCCTGAACAGAACACCAACGGCCCAGGCCTTAATGTCAACCATTAATAAATGGGACCTCATGAGGCTGAGAAGCTTCTGTAAGGCAGGAGACACTGTCAAGAGAACAAAGCGACAGCCTACAGACTGGGAAAAAATCTTCACCAACCCTACATCTGACAAAGGTCTAATATCCAAAATATATAAAGAACTCAAGAAATTAAACACCACCAAACCGAATAACCCAATTGAGAAATGGGGCTTGGAACTAAACAGAGAATTCTCAACAGAGGAGTATCAAATGGCTGAGAAACACTTAAAGAAATGCTCAACCTCCTTAGTCATCAGGGAAATGCAAATCAAAACAACTCTGAGATTCCATCTTACACCCATCAGAATGGCTAAGATCAAAAATTCAAGCGACACCACATGCTGGCGAGGATGTGGGGAGAGAGGAACACTCCTTCATTGCTGGTGGGAATGCAAACTAGTACAGCCACTTTGGAAATCTATCTGGTGCTATCTCAGAAAAATGGGAATAGGGCTTCCTCAAGACCCAGCTATTCCACTCCTTGGAATATACCCAGAAGATGCTCCAGCACACAACAAGAAAATTTGCTCAACCATGTTCATAGCAGCCTTATTCATAATAGCCAGAACATGGAAACAGCCTAAGTGTCCCTCAGTAGAAGAGTGGATAAAGAAACTGTGGTACATATACACTATGGAATACTACTCAGCTATTAAAAACAAGGAATTCCCGAAATTTGTGGATAAATGGATTGAGCTAGAAATGATCATAATGAGTGAGTTAACCCAGAAGCAGAAAGAATCAAATGGTATATACTCACTTATATCTGCATACTAGCCCAAGGGGCATGTCCCACGAAAGCCTTCACTTACCAGGAAACTGGGACAGAGGGGAAGGCATCCTATTGGGACTCTAAATGAGAGACGCATGGGAGAACAGCAAAATAAAAGGATCCAGAGGGTCCTAGAAATCTACAAGTAGATCAATATGATAGGCAGATTTGGGCCCAGGGGTCCCGCTCAAACTAAGGCACCAGCCAAGGACAATACAGGAGGTAAACTTTAAACCCCTTCCCAGATCTAGCCAATGGTCAGAATATTCTCCACAGTTGAGTGGAGAGTGTGATACGACTTTCTCACATACTCTGGTGCCTCACATTTGACCATGTCCCCTGGAGGGGGAGACCTGGTGGCACTCAGAGGAAGGACAGCAAGTAGCCAAGAAGAGACTTGATACCCTATGAGAATATATAGAGGGACGTAATCCCCCTCAGGAACAGTCATAGGGGAGGGGAATAATGGGAAAATGGGGGGGGAGGAATGGGAGGATACAAGGGATGGGATAAACATTGAGATGTAACAAGAATAAATTAATAAAAAAAAAAAAATAAATAAAAGAAAAAAAAAAAAAAAAAAAAAAAAAAAAAGAAAAAAAAAAAAAAAAAAAAAAAAAAAAAAAAAAAAAAAAAAAAAAGAAAATCAATGTGACATTGGTAAAGGAGAAAAACATAGTAACTGAGAGTGAGTGTTTGCTGAATTGATGCTCTACACTGCTTCAAGGACCAGATGGCAAATAATTCATGTATGGCTGTTTATAAGTCTGATGAATATTTTAATGTTATCAAAAGCCCATTTTCATTCATTGAAATATCAGAAACTTATGAAATCCATTTGGTAACATGGGATTTTCCTGAATTGCTAACTTTATTCACTGACTCTCAAAATGCTGAATGGTCATGCTGCATATTGAAAACTTTGAATTTACTCCTGATAATTATGAAATAACTATATAGTATATGGAACAACAAGTCTTCTGAGGAGAAACTATCCCTTGTATAGTGCTTATATTTTAATTCATAAAAGTTAACCAGGTCCATTGCCAAGAGGAAATGAAGAAATAGACCAACAGTTCATAGGAAATATGCTCAAAGTCTCTGAATTTCATGAAAAATATGTTAATGGCAAGAGTTTGAAGAATACACCCCTATTGCATGTCAACATGCCAAAGAAATAATGAATCTATGTCCTACATGTCCTTTATATAAAGCCATCACTTGAAATGCTGGAGTTAACACTAGGAATATGAAATATAAAATATTAATGTGTATTATTTTGCAAAATTTGGAAAATTAAAAATATACATCATACAATCGATACCTACTGAGGTTTTAGATAGGCACCTGCCTAAGTTATGAAAAGTATGATTGTGTAATTTTTCATTTAGTTGAATAAGGGCAATTATATGAATACTTGCCCAGATTAAGACTGACAATAACCCTGCATATGAATCCCACTAGAAGACAAATATTTTCATTTTCTACAGTTAAACACTTTACCATATGAACCAGTAATGCCAGCAGTTCTTGAAAGAGCTAATTGTACCTAAAAATAAATGCTTATTAAAAAAGAAGAAAGTTTAAGATAACCAGGGAGAGGTTAAATAATGCTTTGTTGTCTTTCAATTACCTTAATATTGGTGATGAAGTAAAATATTAGTTGATAGAATTTGGCTTATAAAAATAAGTGAGCAAATATGTTAAGCAATTTCCTGTAAAGTTGTATGTGTCTGGGCTTGGAACCTGCAATAATTTACCGATGGGGCCAGGGCTATGCCCATGTTTATAAAGAGAGTGAAAAATATAGTGGCCAAATAAATTTATAAGTGTTGCAGAAAATGATTCATAACTTAATCCGTGCTTTCCATAAAGGTAGAAAATGGAGAAAAAAGTGGAGAAATGGAAAATAATTATAAGAACATTTTACGTTTTGTGATACAGAGATTTGTGTGCAGAGAAACACTTGTCTACAACTGAACTACACCACCAGATCTTAGGAGTGAGATTTTTTCTTTAATAATTTTTTTTATACTTTAATTTGGTGACAGTATTATATATAAAATTTAGAGGGTGAATTAATGAGACTGCTGTTGATATAATATCATGCAGGCTTCCTGATGCAAATCCATGTTCCTTTTTATTTTTACGCAATACCCAAACAAACACATACAATGAAAAAATGATACAAAGATATTACAATAATCTAAACTAAAAGATACATGTTATAGATAAGCATAATAGTGGCAACATAATTAGAAAATTAACAATCGTAAGAACCCTGTGAGTGATTTAATCAAATAAAAAAGAAAACAATATCTTAAAATATAATTTTAATACATTTTTACACATACTTTTACATTATTACAAATATATAGAATAAACTACATACATCCAGAAGAACCATGAAAGAATCAGGAATTATATAAATGTCACATTCAAAATGTTTTCTATATTTGTATTTGAGAACTTTGACTAAAACATTTTCCTATCTTCTTGAGTGTAAAATAGTGAATTAAAATCTATTCCCTTTCATATCACATCTCTATCAACATATATCTCTCTAGATTTAAAATCATCTTAACCACTAAACAACTCATCTACTTGTAGAATTAAACAATCTGATCTTCAACCACATAAAATACTTGAGAAGAAATAAAAATTATTTACATTAGTAAATCAGAAATGCAGCCTCAAAAAAATTACAAAGACATTTTGCTACCTAAGCAGTTGCCAGAAGCTCTCCTGTTCTCTTTCACTCACCTGAACAGCTGCAAATCCCTTTAAACTAGAGAGCATGAAAAGTAAGTCCTAGGCCCTAGACTTCCTTCTCCACCCTCAACAAAGTAGCCATTAGCTACAAGAATGAAAGAAGGTGGAACTGTGCCCTCTCATGTGATTTTCTACTCCAGAAACAATGTCAATAATGTGTCTTCAAGCTGATAGCACCTTATTATAACCCTGTCAGAAATAGTGTGTTGGAATCTGTTTGAACTTGTTTACCTTTTCAGCATGAAGGCAAGTTCAGTTCACCCACCTGGTGAGCTCAGGAGTTACATCTCAGTGTACCTCATGGATGTGAAAATCTAAATACACCACAGTGTGCAGACATTTTCAGTTTAAATTCTATACCTGTTCATTTCCATATAGAAAGGACTATGCTTGCTTATATATAATGTAATATTATATACACACAGATTAAGATATGCGTATCCATTATCTTCATGTGGGATCAAACATTTATCAAGATACTTAATCCCAAAAGCATTATATATTAAATTAGAAAGATCATTATTAAGACTATCAGCTTCAAATAATTGTGTAGCTATTTTGATAGGAATTCCTTGAATCCATAAATTTATTTTTGGAAGATGGCCATCTTTATTTGTTAATTCTCATAATACACACACAAGCGAGAATATTCCCTCTTCTCATGTAAACTTCGATCACTTTCTTCAGAATTTTGAAAATGTTTTCAAACAAATCTTTCACTTACTTGGTTAGAGTAACTCTTAGATATCTTTTATTCCTGTGGCTAACATCAAGGGTGAAGTTTTCCTAATTTTTTCCTCTGCATGATTGTCAATTATACATAGGAACATTACTGAATTTGTGAGGTAAATTGGCATCCAGCCAATTTTCTGAATGTGTTCGTCAGCTGTACCAGTTCTCTTGTGGAATTTTTGCAGTCACTTATGTACACTTTCATATCATCTACAAATAGGAATAATTATATTTTTTTTCTTTTCCATAGAGATTAATTTTCTCTCTATTTGTTGACTAATTGCTCAGGCTAGAATTTATGAGGAAAGAGGCCCAGAAAGGAAGACACACTATTAGAACTCTAGCTGACAGAAGCATAAGAGATTGCGAAAAGAGAAGAATCCATTGTGTCCTAGAAACTTCCACGTAAAACATTATGATGGGTGGACCTGGGCCCAGGGGTCCTGCACAAACAGTGTAATGAGCCAAGGACAAGGTGTGCAGTAACTTTGAACCATACTCACATCTAGACACTGCACAAGACAGTATCGACAGTTGAGTGGAGAGTGGGGAATGACATTCACATGAACTCTGGTACCGCATATTTGAACACGTCCCCTGGTTGGGGTGGCCTGTTGGCACTTAGACAAAGGAAAGCAGCCTACCAAGAAGAGACTTGATACTCTATGGGCATATACACTGAGAGGAGGTACCCTTATGTCACAGTCATAGGGGATAGTAATAGGAAAGAGTTGGAAGGGAGGGAGTGTGAAATGAGAGGAAACAATGATGGGATAACTACAGATGTAATTTGAATAAATTAATAAAAAATAGAAAATTAAAGATTATCAGATTCGGTCTCCTCTTTTCCTCCACATCTTTTCATGGGACAGTAGCAGATCATAAACAAGCCTATTCCTTGAGGAAATTTGTGATGTGTACGTTGAGGGGACATATTGTAGCCTGTGGATATTGTTCACCCTGACTGAGCAGGAGACAGGTTCCATGTATAGATCTGTCCCCCATACTGTGTTCGCAAGCCATCTGAAGCCTTGTTCCTCAGCCCCTGATGCACTCCCAGTTAGCCCCTCACTCCCACTACCTGCTGTGATTCTAGCACTTTTAATGACAATCAGTGCTCTTTTTACACCCCACTGATAAACCTCCTCTCAGGCTCTCTGACACTTGACTTCACCCTGCTTGCCTGATGAAGGATTAATGTGTGTGTCCAGGATCCTCAACTTTTCATCTGCACCGATTCTTTTTTTTTCCCTTTTTAAGTATTTTTCATTCTTTTCTTCAAATGTTTTCAATTTTGGGTTCAAATTCCTTTTTTTCTAAAATTTTAACTCTACCTCTTTGTTTTCTTATGCATCCTGTTTTCTATTTCTTTCCTGTTTCTTCTTCTATTTCTTTTTTTTTCTTTTTTTTATTAATTTATTCTTGTTACATCTCAATGTTTATCCCATCCCTTGTATCCTCCCATTCC
>NW_026131558.1:0-43900 GCF_903995435.1 Acomys russatus
GTTGGAGAATGCACTGGAGATATCGCGTCAGGGAAGCGGTAAAGATGGAATCTTCGGTGGTGAGAAAAGTGAAAAGGAAGAAGGGGCGAGTGCAGAAAGAGAAAGGGGGAAAGAGAGAGAAGATGGGAGTGAGGAGAAGAGAAAGGGGGAGAAAGGACTGATATAGATGGGAAAAGACAAAAAAAGTTAAGTGTAGGTTCTGGCTGTGAGAGTCTCTTTCCGAGCTAGGATGGTTAGGAGAACGGCAACCATCTAAAGCCAAGGTTTAGAGAGACCTAAAAGACCCGCGGGAAATCAATGAAGAAGCGCGGGACTGACAAAGCCAAGGCGGCGCCGGCCGGGTTCCTGGTGTCCAGGGTGCTGCCAGCAAGGTGGCCCGGTGAGCTGAGCCTCACGTAGCCCCGGGCTCCTCTGCGCTAGGCCGTGGCTCTGCGAAAGGACAGCCCCTAGGAGGTCGAGGCCGGGATGGGCAGTCCGTGTAAGCTACCGAGTGCGTCTGTGGCCTTGCCGCCCGGGCTGGGCGGCTTCCTCTCGGCCCCTGAGGAAGAAGCACAGGAGCATCGTGTCACCGACCAGAGCCTAGGCAATGGAGCCGGATGCCAGCAGGTCGCACCGTTCACCCTTCCTAGTCCCATTCAGGGAAGCACTCTCAAAGCGGGCTAGGCAAGCAGATCTTCTCACCAGGCCACTTTGCCTGGCATTCACTCCTGATGATGACCACAGGGGCAAAGCTTCCCCTCTGCCCCACGCGCTAAGTAAGGGTGGTGTGGAGGTCTTCAAGTCTTAGAGACTTCAATACTAACCTGGTGCTGACGCCCACCCACCAATCTACTCTAGAGCCTCCCGCGCCCGCCCCCTGCCCCAAGCACAGTAGAATGATCAGCGGGTTCTAGGGGCAGCTCAGGGTGGCTGGAGGTGGGCAGGGTGCGGGGAAACGCACCAGCAAACATTCTTGGGGACCTCAGGCGCAAGCCAAGGTAACGCTTTAGGTAAGCAGCAAAACACTGCGGGCCCAGCATATGCTGGAATCTGTGCGCCTCGGGATTAAGTGGCAGTGCTAGCTTGTCAGATCAGGTGGTATTCTCCGAACTGCTCTATTATTTGGGGTTTTGGGAAGGGGCCCAAGTCTTGCTACTGGAAGCCAGAAAGTGACACCAGATTGTGCAACCCCAGGTTTCCTTTGCCCCAAGAACCTGTCCTGCTGTGCAGCCTTTCCTGCACCAGGAGGCAAAAACAGTTATCTCTAAAGGTGGAGGGGGTGGGTTCGATTTTCCTTCCCTCCTCCCGCAACAAGACCTCTTCTAAAGTCTCAATGCCAGGCCCGTGAGAGGGTATTCTGACTTGACAGCTATCCTCCTCCTCGCTCCAGGCATAACATGCTGTGCCTGTTCTATCTCAAAGTGTGCATGCACACACACACACACACACACGAAAGAGAGAGAGAGAGAGAGAGAGAGAGAGAGAGAGAGAGAGAGAGAGAGAGAGAGAGATTTTGAAGAGATATGCAGATGGTTCAGGACAAAGCACCCAAGTGCCTCCACACCTCTCTTTACTAAACATGGTTATGACTTCACAACCAAGTGCCCAGACCTCTTTCCACCCTGTCTGCACTCTTCAAAAGTGAAGATGCGTTTTTAAAAATGTCTGAGAAGCATCCAAGGTGGAGGTTTCTCAGGCAAGAGTGAGTTAACTCAGAGACCAGTGGAGAAAAATAAACACCCAGGAGCCAGGAGATGGATTCCACTCCACTTTCAGGGAGCCAGGATTCTCCTGTTTCATCTCTGTCTCAGCACCCCCCTTCTTTGTCTTCTGTTGCACCCTAGGAATGTGGGTGGGCACCATTCTGGGAACCTCTACCCAGGGGTCACTTGGCATAGTTAGTCTAATCTCTGGGAACAGGATTAGGGTGGACATCTTAAAAGTACTGGAATTGCAAGAGCACAGCACAGTGGGACAGAGAATCAGAAGGAATAGGCTGTCTGGTTAGTTGTCCATGACAGGACTCTTTTTTCTGTATCCTTCAAGCACCAACTCTGTATCAGCAACAATCAGAATAAAATTATAAATTCTGTTTAACAGATATAAGCAGCAAGTTTTCTTTATGACAGTTTTCTTACTGGAAGCCAGGAGGTTTTGTTTGTTTGCTTGCTTGCTTGCTTCTTCTAATCTCTCCACCCCTGGGAGCAGTTTTCGAACCTTAAAGGTTTGCTGTTTTCACATTGTGAATGCCCATTGCCTTGAGAAGAGGTCAATTGGGTCTGTCACCTTGGGGAGGAAAGTCCTGACACAAAGACCCTTGGGTGGATATGGGTGTTCTTAAAATCTCACCCCTCCTTGTGAAGAGAATAAAATTTCCTTATTCTTCTCTCAGTTGCCAAGAATTAAAGTTCCCTTTCTGGAAACGGGAAGCACCAACTCGCTCCTGCTTTCTCGCCTCCACGGGAGGGAGCCTGGAGTCACTGCCTGCTGAAATTCAATGGGGCTCCAGGCTGAAGAACCAGTAAGATGCCCATTTGCAGCCAATTGGAGGAACTCTCCAGTGTGTGTTGTATTCTGTATATACACTAGGTCATCAAAATAATTTTATTTTTACTGAGTATACTTATATTCATATGAATTCATACTGTCCCCACAAAAACAAATTTATATCAAAAGTTAATTAAATATTAATTCTACTATTATAAATTAAGCAAAAAGTAATGACAGTAAACTCACTCATGGAGTAGCCTTCTTTGAAGGCATTAATCGGTTAAGAAATTGCTGAATAAACGACGCAGTTAGGGCTCAATCTTTGAAGTTGACTTTTCCACCCAGGAGAGTGTAAATTCATACTCTATGGGAGTACATAATTCTCATGCTTCAAAACAGGTGCTTACCATGCTTAAACTCAAATGCTTGCCTGCAGGCCTGAGAAGTCATTCATCAAGGTGGCTGTGAATAATTTCTTCAACCAGTTCTTTTTAAGAATTGTGTGGGTCAGGACATTAACTTGCTGATTTAGAAATGAGCACAGCTAACTTGGTTGTAGGTTTTGGGGTTTTTGTTGTTGTTGTTGTTTGTCTGTTTTGGAGACAGGGTCTCTCTGTGTAGTCTTGGCTGTCCCAGACTCAGTAGACCAGGCTGGCCTTGAATTCACATCGATCCATCCTCCTGCCTCTGCCTCCCAAGTGCTGGGATTACAGGGGCGTACCACCATGCCCCGCCTCTTGGTTGTAGGTTTTGAAAAGGGACATTTTCCTGTAGGAAGCAGCTATGATGACTGCCAGTGAGATACTCTGTATTTGTTAAAAGGAGGTGTTTAATAAAGAAAGTTGATCAGATACAAGGCCAAATACTGATCACTCTCCAGAGTGCGTGTAAGGTCACCTTGGGATCTTAGGCACACTGCAGCACCTGTTTCTAATGTGGGGCTGGAAGCACCCACTGGCCCAAGTGGCGCTTCTGAAAAATGGACTACTCCCACTGGAATCAATGATCTCTTTATTTTCCTCTGTCTTCCTTCTCCTTGGGACCAGGATTTCTTCTCCGGGAGAAATCATTTAAATTCTTGTCTATATTTTTTAATTCAAATAAGCCTGCTCCTTACACAGTGTGGTGAATCTCTTTCAAAGGTCCGCATGAATGATCCTGAATTTCAGTGTGAGAGGTGGAGGAACTGACTGCAATCCTCACCTGTCCGTATATGTAGGGCTATTGGGAGCTTTTTCAGTCTCAGTTTTCAGAATTCTTTCATGGATTTTTCTCCAAATGAGCAAGCAGTATATCCTGTTATTTAAACTAAATTAAAATAAATTTTCTAACTTGGTCAGTCTTCTGTGCATGGATTTCTGAATATTTTGACAAATGAATGTTATTTTAATATCCAGGGGTGTGAGTGTTTTTTATTTTTAAAAAAACTTTTTTAAAAAATTTAAAAGTTCACTTATGTGGGCAGTACCCTAGTGCTCCCTTTGGGTGCCCATATTCTGTCACACTGCATCACTAAAACTCCTTCTAAATATCTCTTTTTGCCTGGGAACCAGTATCATCTGCCTGGCCATGGCCACAAACCTCTCCAACGTGGGTGTGAGAGACAGAGAAGGTGAGGACTAGCTTCCTGATGGGAGAGGCAGTGAAGTTTAAGTTTTATGGTGATCAAAACCTAAATATAAACAGGTCCAAAACTGGCAGAGTCAAGATTAGGTGAATTGTTTCCCAAGTTAAGGGAAAAACAAGAACTTCATGGACAGTTCGATTTAATCCATGCTGACCCCATAGGTGAAATACCCTAGCTAGCTTTTTAGGAAGCACATTTGGAGGGGCAGGGAGACGAGGGTGGGGTGAAGTTTAGAGAGGAGGGATGAGTCTCTGTGCCCTAGGAAAGAAAGAACCTAAATACTTTCCCCACCGACTGCGACTGCGCTGAGAAAAAAGAATCCAGGGCTAAGGGTTAAAGGGGATCAGGAAGAAACAGCGGAGGTGGGGGTGGGGGGCAAGGACCCATAGAAGTCAGGGGTGCCACGGGCTGGTCCAATCCCACCTGTAGGGTATACAAATGTGGGCCTGGACCGTTTTGCAGTCTACACAGCATTTTTGCGGTCTACACAAATGTGGGCGTTTTAGACCATTCCTGGCATGGAGAAACCTGAAGCCAGAGACCAGCAACGGTAACTCCACCAAAGACACAAGAACTCTGATCACACCTAAAGTCTAGATTACCAGCCCGACCCTCTTCTCTCTCTCAATTGGGTTTTTAGGAAGTCCCTCATCCTTCCTGTGCCCTTTCTTAGGGACACCTGCTGGAGATGAATCTGTCCCAATCTCCCCTCCTCTCCCACCCCCTCCTCTCCTCCCTTTCCCTCCCCTCCCCCTCCTCTCCTCTCTGCTTCTCCCCCAACTCTTTCCCACCCCCTCACTCACTTCCTCCCTCCTTCTCCCTCCCCTCCTTCTGTCTCCCAAGCTCCTCTCCCCCGCTTTCTAACCCCTCCAGTATCTTCGCACCTCCCAGATGGTGCCCCTCACCTTCTCGGCTGGGGTGTTTGAAGGTCATTGCTGCTGCAAGCTCCCCGCCGTGAACCGCCACACTAGCTCCGTGGGGCGCCAGCGGGGGTGCCTGGGCCGGTGGCCAGGGCGGGCCGGGAGACAGGTAGCCCGCTGCTGGAGCACTGTACACACCGTGCTGGTTGGAAGCCGGGTAGGCACAGGCGGGGAGGAAGCCGCCCACTGCGGAGAGGCTGGAAGCCGACTGCCGAAAGAGACAGAGTCAGAAAACCCGCAGACTTCTCTAGCACAGGCCAAGCTGACGCGGACTCTGCTGTCCGAGTCACTATTCTAGGACTCCTATGCAGCCTGGTTTCTTAAAAAAAAAAAAAAAAAAAAAAATCTGCTCCAAATATTTCAGTGTGCTAATAAAAGTGAGGGAGTCTAAACATCTTTGGGGTTCAGAGATAAGGGGGCTTCTGGCTTTTTTCCCCCAATCGAAAGGCAAGCCGGCCTCCTTATATGGAAAGCCAGGCGGCAGCAAACTATGACCTTGGAACTTGAGGAGAGCAGTAGGCCTCTGGAAGATGCTCTCTGCCTTGATTTTGCAAAACTTGCCTCGGAAACGAGGCTACTGTTTCTCTATCTCCCTCACCTCCACTCTCCTCCGCACCGACCCGCCCCTCCCGCCACCAAAGGTCACCTACTTGCCCAGCATTCGGGTTACCTGAGTGTATTTAATGTCGGCCTCCAAGGCAGGTTTCTCGAGCCATTCACTGTTGGAGAGGTGGGGAAGGCCGCGCGGTTTCACACCCGCCCAGTCTTCCATCTTGGGGGAGTAGGCAGCGCCTTCGCCCCCGGCCAGGGCCCCTGCAGGAACGCAGATGGAACGGAAGTCTGTGCACTCCACTTTTGCACATGAGCCAATGACCCAACTAGAATCACTGGGCGCTGCCAGATATCCCCTCCCACACCCGGAGGCTGCCAGGACTCCCAAGGCCTTTCTTCGGAGGTGAGAGTGGTGGCAGGGTCCCGCACTTCGGGGCAGGAGGAAAGGGGCCTGCCCTTTATTTCCTGCAACTCTGGCGCCCGCTTCCTACGAAAAGACATAAGCATCTGAGAGAGGCTCAAGCGGTGGAGGCCGGTTTGTCCACTGCTCAGAAGTGACAGCCAGAAGCTTTCAAGTTCAAAGCAACTTTACAAAAAATTGTGTAAGCCTCTGGGTGTCTTTATTAGCATCTAGAGGGCTACAAGAACATTTTGGCCCTGACAGCCTCTACGGACCATTCTCGGTCTCCTCAAAGAGGCAACAATCTCGAGACCTATATCAGGATGTCTCAAGCACAGAATGGCTCCCAGATCAGGTGTGTGCGCCATGCTGAGGGAAACCTTCAAACGTAGGCACAGACCTGGAGGTCACCTCCCTACTACGTGCTCTCCGCTGCTCCCCGAGGAGGAGTTTTGCTTAGTTGCTGTTCTGGTATAGAGCCACTCAAATGAAATAGTTTGCAGGGCCTCAGAGATCGGGAGCAAGCAGTCCACTTCCTATGCTGTTTTACTGTCTCCCACCACCACCCCGTGTCTGCTGGAGTGAGGAAGGAAACACTAGCTGCTAGGGAAAGGGAATGGTGCTTCTAGAAAACACCCACATATATCGCCCTAGGCAGAGCACCAAATTTGCCCGAAACCTCCCGCCCTCTCCATGCAACAGAATTACCAATGTTGATTGGATTTTAATGACAATCAAAGCATAAGTACTGGTGACTACCCCTGAAGAAAATGGGGCGCTATTATCTTTCTCATTTCAAAAGAACTTCTGGGCCTGCATAAGCTCTTGAAGGAACCTGAAGAAGGCTCGCACCGAATGGCCTGAGCGGTTTGTTTGGCTTAGATTTGGCGATAGGCATTTGCATTCTTTTGCAAGAATGAAAAAGTTCAATTTCAGGCCTCCGATTTTGTGGTCTGGGTCTGCTCTTCTATTTGAGAAATATTTTCCATATTTGTCATAAAAAGTTCAAGATGTCCGAAGACTCCCACAGAAGGTTCTGGACCCCCAGCCTGCGTGACCAGCCCTGAACTATTTTCTGAGCCAAAATCAGTCCTAGGAGGAGAAGGGCATGCAACCCCCTAGCTCATCTTCCCGCCCCCAACTCTGCCCTTCTGTGGAGAATTACAGAAGACATCACGACTGACCTGTTTGCTCCATAAACGTCCGGATGCCCAAGATGTTGCTGACCGAGTGTGCAGAGGGCCATGAACGAGGGATACTGACGTGACCCGCTGAGCCGGGGACCCCGGGATGGCTGCCCATCTTGGTGCCCGTGGGCGACACTGGGCTGGGGTAGGGGTACTGGTAGATATGATTGTAAGGCAGCGCAGGCTGCGGAGGCGGCTGCTTACTTGCTTCATAGGTCCTGGCTGCGCCAGACTGCCGATCTTGTTTCTCAGGATGCGACTGATGGAGCTCACAGAGGGCACGTTGTACTTGTCACAGACGCCGTCAGCCAGTAGCCGGTCACGGATCTCCCAGGCAAAGATGCCAGGGTCGCCCTGCTTGTAGTCCCGGATGTGTTTCACTACATTGGGAGTGGTGACTCGGGTTTGCTGCCCCCAATGGCCCCGGGCAGGATGAGCCGGTCTCGTTGTAGCGCGCCAGGATCTTGCTCACGCAGCCGTGGGAGACCCGCAGTTGCCTACTGATGTCACAGGGTCGGATACCCAGCTGTGCTAGCTCTACGATGCGTAGGCGAATAGCGTTGGGCAGAGGACGGCCATTAACGAACACACCACCAAGCTGGTTCACTTCACCGTACGTCTGCTCTACGGACGCGCCGGATAGGAGTGAGCAGGCGAGGAAGGAAACACCGGAGGGTTAGCCGAGTGTATCCCCAAGGGACTGCACTGCACCCTCGCTCGACCTAAGGTAACCCGCAGGTCTACCCCCACTCCTGACAGCTCAGATCCTGAGAACAGAACGGCGGACGTGCTAGCAAAAGTCAGAGCTAGAGGCAGGCACCGCGCGCCTCAGCCTCCTTGCTTTTACGGAACTTTGGTCGCGTCCTCACCTCCTCCCTGAACTTAAGGGATTGCCCCCTCAGTGACTGGGAACAGTAGTGAACGCGTTTCCCAGGCCAAGTGGATCAGCGGGTAGATAGGGAGGCAGAGAGTCTCAACCCCGCTCCGCACCCTCCCGCACCCGGCCCTGAGGTTCGCCCCTTACCCATCGCGCGCGGGCCAGCCAGCTGCCTGGCGCCGGAGCGGCGGGGACTGGGCCCGGCGCAGTCCGGGAGAGCTCGGGCGCCGCCACCGCCGGAGAGGCATAGAGGGAGGGCGCGTGCGAGCCGAGGGCCGCGGCGGCTGGAGACGCGCAGTGAGCAGCTGCCCAGCGCGCCGCCTGCCCCAGGGGCCCACCGCCGCAGCCGCCGCCGCCGCCCGCTCCCAGGACACTCTCCAGGCCCGCGACCCCAGGCCCAAGGTGAACTTCATCCGATTGGGAGAAATTCGTCTGACCGGGAAGCTGCTGGGTGCGAGAAATCAATTTGACGTGTCCCCCCACGTCAATCTCTACAGTCACTGGAGACTCACGAATTGGCAGCTCATTGTTCCCGTCACCGCGCCCCGGCGTCCCCCTCCCCGCCCAGAAACTCTACCCCTCCTCCTAGCTGCTGGCTTTCCCCTCCGCCTTTCCCCACCCCCTCCGGAACCCTCCCCGCCCCCCACCCCCCACCCCTACCCGACATACACACACGGAACACAAACCATCCTAACCTAGCTGAGCCAGATCCCAGGACCATCCAAACTTTGTTGCCTTTTGTGCCTCCCAAACCTACTTTAGGAATGGTACCCAAGTCATTCAAATCGATCATACGTTAGCTTTACAATCTCCTCTGCCGCTATTACTAATAACCTTTGGAGGGCAGAAGTTGACCCTGGCAAGATATCTTAGCATGTGGCTGACTCCACTGCCTGCTGTCATCAAGAGAAGAGACAAGTCAGGTGGGTCCAACACTCAGGGAGCCTACGAGGTGAGCCGAGGAGGTCCAGCTCGCGTTGGTCACCAGGGAAGAATGGTCCACCGCGGCACACGGAGCTGGCTCTCACATCACATTTCTCATCTCTGTCCGTCCTGTTCTCAAGAAGTTCTAATAGCAAGAGCGCTTTTTGGAGAAACATGAGGTGATTTCAGTGACCCAAGAGGGACAACATTCCAGATTCTGCCTCAAAGGACAAAGCCCACAGGCCAGAATTCCTTCCTCTCCAAAAAGCGACACAGGCAGCAGGCAGGGAAGACAGTGAAGCTTGCTGCTTCCTACCTACAACAACCTGTCAATCTGAAACAAACAAACAAACAAACAAACAAATAACTATGGCTGCTGAGCTCCTGTTCTAAGTCCAGACAGTCCCTTTCAGAGAGGCTATGAGGTCCTGCATCCTCCACCCCCCACCCCCATCCTCATCAGTCTAGCCTGGTCTTTGCCCAGCACCAGCAACCTTCCAGGGGGGTTCTGCTAAACCATCCAGTGGCTTTTTTTCTCCACCTAAGCAGCAGTTTGCACAACCCTTGAGCAACTCTTACTCTATGCCTACGCACATTCCCGGCCTCCCCGCTGGCCTTGAGAACTGCAGCAATCCCAAAGGGACCAATGAGGGGGCTGGATAGTTTTGCCCCTGCCCTGGTGCCAGGGGGCACCTGAGAGTTTCCAGGTGAGACCAGTGGACATCAAGAGCTTTGGGCTGGTCACAAAATAGCAGGGGGAACAAAAAAGGCCTGGTGGAAACCAAGAACTGGCTACAATTCCTGGAACTTCCAAGGAGTCTAAATAAACCCCAGAGATCAAGAAATCACCCGCCTCTTCACCAGCATACATCCCTCCATGTTCTTCAGAGCAGCCTGGAAACTGCTCACTGCACAAGCGCAGTGATGCTGCCCAAGGCTCCTGCGGGCTGACTTGTCAATCACAGCTTCAGCAGCCTCTTTGAAAGCCCTGACCCCTCTCCTCCTGCTTCTTCTAGGGGATGGGGAGAACTTTGATGGACCTCAATCAAACTACACAAATGTGTGTTAGAAGGACCTGGGCCATAAATCTGGGCTCTCCAGGGAAACTGTACAATACCCCGTAGGCTGGGGTTTGAGCCATTGGGGGGGGGGGTAAGGGCTGAAAAGGCAAATTTGAAAGAATTGAAGCCCTGTCTCTGTTTGGTAGCCCACAGAACACAGTGTAGCCTAAGGCTCTAAGAGTTTCAGAAAGGCTGCCGCCATGCAGAAGAGGCCTAGGGGATCAGTGCACCCTAGCAGGTGCCCCAGTCCCCAGTGAGAACAGTAAACCCACTTGGAATACCAGGCCTGTCCAGAGCAGAGCAGCCTTCCAGTAAAGAGCTAGGGAATGGCTGTAGATTAAGATGGGCATGCTGGGTGCTGGAGTCCCCCCCCCCCCTCTGCTTTGGGAGGACGAACGGGGTGGGGGGGGTGACCAACAAGCAGTTCTTCGAGGCTTTGGGAAGTAAAAACACCTCGCTTTCAATTCTTTCCAGGTGTTTTGGGATTTGATAGTCTCTAATCTAGATGCTCATTTCTAGGATTTCTAGTCAGGCAAGGGATACTGAGGAATGTCTATTTCTTCACATTGGGCTCTCCTAGGTGGGGAAAAAAAGACCTTCCATCCCTTAACCCAGTGCATTTCAGAACTTCGTCAAAATAGCTAAAGGCTGCAGGAAGGGGGAGGGGGGGTCTAAGAGCAGCTAAAGCTAGCCTTGCCACCGTAAGAGCTGTTTTGATGCAGCTACTCTTTCCTAAGGTTGCTCAGCACGCCCCGCGCGCTTTAGCCGCCAGCAAGAAGAGCAGTCCAGACAACACCAAACTCCCTAGGGGAAGGCCGCCGGTGATAGTGGTGGTGGTGGTGGTGGTGAAGGAGGGGAGGAGGAGGAGGGAGAAAGTGGGGGGAGTCAGGGGTTTGCACTTGAGGTGGTGGCAGGCTCTCTGGCTGTAGCTGAACCTGCCAGCCTTCCCGCTTATTAGGGCATCCCCCTCAACTGCCAGCTGTGAGCGGGTCTAGACCACACAGTGGCCTGTCCCATTAGACTTCGGGAAAACCTTACAGTTTGTCGCCCCCTGTCGGGTCGGGTCCCGGCTTGGCAGCGCAGCTTCCCGCGCTGCGAGCTGGACGAGGTGGCTCAAAGGTTGGGCTGCAGAAAGCAAAGTGTCTCTTCAATCTTCCGGCTGGCGGCTTGGTCATCTCCAGGGCTCCGGGGCAGCTAATGATCCATGGGGCGAGCGCAAAGGTAAGAAAGTTCATAGATCCCGCGCTTGGGCTTGGTAAAAGAACAGTATTGCATGCGCTCAGCAAAGAAATGAGCAGTGGTTTCCAGGAGCGCGGAGGCTCCGGGGCTGGAGAACGCAGCGTAGTGAAAGCCCAGTCTACCCGGTGCTGGCCACTCACAGGGGCAGAGTCAAGGTGAGCGTCCGTCAGCTGCCCTACGACCTGGCCCAGATATCCCTTAAGCAGGGAAAGCAGTTGAGGCAAGCGATTTGATAGGAGTTCCAAGTTAAAGAGGATGCCATAGAGAGAAGTGAGTCTTTCTGGGGACTGGAGGCTGGGTAGCTAGGAAATGTTCTGCCCATTTGTCGCCAGAGCCGTGAATGCAGGACACGAGTGTTCCGGCTGAGTGAATCAATCTCCTCACTTCACCTCTCCTCTCGACATCATCTTGATTTTTGATGGGATTGTGTGGGGAAGTTATTGGGGAGGGGGGTGTAAACGAAGCATGCAACAAACGCGCTGGTCGTTCCCCAGCACACACATTTCAAGGACTCCAGGAGAAAAGTAAATAAGCGGCTGATTCTGGACCCGAGGGTGCGCAATTCTCCTAGGAAGAAAACCGCATTCGCAGAGAAGCCCAGAGCTAGCCGAGGGCGAACCTTGCTTTTTTTTTTTTTTTTTTTTTTTTTCCCAGCTGCCCCCCGCCCGCCCGCCGGCCTGGGGCGAGGGTTTCATTGCGCCTGCTGCTCTTGGCTCAGGCCTTGCACTTTCGCTGTTTCATGAACTCTGGGCGGTGCATTGCAGCGTTTGAAATGAAAGCCAAACAAACAGAATCCCTTTTCTTTTAAAATTCGCTTTTCAAAAAAAGCAACACAAACTGCAGAGTAGCACTTCGTGTAAGGTCTCCTAAGAACAGCCTAACTTACTCTAGAGGGACAATTTTACAGAGGACAATTTTATCACTACACAACACTTAAAAATGAGAAAATGGGTTTTGTTGGCTTTTTTTTTTTTTTTTTTTTTTTTTTTTTGGTGTGTGTGTGTTGTTGTTGGTTGTTGTTGTTGTTGTTTGGCTTGGGTGTTTGCTTGCTTGTTTTTAAGTATGCGACCTGGGCAGGTGCAAGAAAGCCTCTGGGGAGGGAGGAAAAAGGATTGCAAACCCTCAGAGAACGCCTGAGCCGGGAACTAGCTCTCAGGAAGCGGCAGCGTGCAGAGTGCAACGAAACTACGTGGAGAGTGACCCGGATGGAGCGGAGGACAGGGAGAAGGGAGTATTCACAGAGTAATTGACCTCAGCAGTCAAGCCTGCCCAAGGCCTGCACCCCTTCCCTTCCTTAGGGAGCCCCAAGAGAATGGAGCTGAAGATCATACTAGCCCCAAGAGCGGCAAATTCCTTCGCCTGGTTCCCACTGACAGATTCTCCAGATTTATTTTCACCTGGCTTGGTAGTGTCTGCCCCAGGGCGCACTTTACCTCTGCTAGCCTAGGAAAGTCCAGGTCAGCATCCCCGAATCGGTTAGAAACTGTTCCAACCAACTTTGGCAGCTCACAGCCCTGTCCTTGGAAATGCAGGATGAGAGAAATGAAGCAAAGCAAGCTATCTTTCCCCGTTTCTCCAAATGAAAGGAATAAAAAAGAACAGATAGGTATTTTTGCAGAATAAAAACAATCTTGGATGCTCCCTTGGATTCAGAGACTAGAGGGGAAACAGCGGAAAATAGATTTGCTGTGCAAGTCCATTAGAAACAAATGAGGGCAGGATTGAGCGAAGATCTAAGATGCTTCCTGATTTGAAATATAGGGACCTGACTACTCTACTTGTAACTTTAGCTTTCAGAGTTTCAGAGTGGAAACATTAAAGAAAGGCTGCCCTTGGATGGTAAATACAAACTATGAATGCCAGTACTGTTTTGGGTTTTTTGTTTGTTTGTTTGCTTGTTTGTTTGTTTGTTTGCTTGTTTTTGTTTTGTTTGGGGGTGGATTTTTGTTTGTTTTGTTGGTGTTGTTTTATTTTGTCTTGCTGGGGAGGTATGGTTTCTCTGATTTTTTAGAGTAGCTTGTTTCCTTGTCCTTGGTTTATTTATGTAAATCCTCACCTGGCCAAAATCCTGAGTCCTACTTTTTGCCTCCCTAACTTCCTTGGCAGTGGCCTTGTCTCATAAGTCTCAACTTATCTTTGTGTAAAGTTACACATGTTGTGCAATTAGATTTATTTCATCATCTCATTACAACACACACACACACACACACACACACACACACACACACACACCACGTACATCAAAACCCAGGAGGTTTAAGCATGGTCAAAATTCCACCTTTGCAATGATCTCTCAAAAATGCTTATATGTCAGTGTTAAAAATCTAAGCAGCAACATTAATGTTGGAAACATTGGGGGAACTTCCACTGTGTGTGGGTACTCCTGAGTGCTTGGGAAAGTGGGAAACCTAAGAGCAGCCATGGGAAGGGAGTATGATGGACAGAGTGGCCTTTACAAAGGGAGCTGAGCCGGTGGTGACTTACCGGCATTAGAACAGACTTCTTAAAGACCAGGGGTGGACGAGGGTCTCCTCCTGCCTTAAGGATGGCCCTACTCATCAAACTTTCTCAGCTGCAAAGACTGACATGAGAGCTGCATGTGCACCAGCCCAACCTAATAGGAAACAGCTTGAAATGTGTTCCCGGTGAACCCCAGGGCAGTGCTTAGAGATTTCTGCTCCTGCCCGGACTTGGAACATGCCACCACGATGTGGTGGCTGGAGCTTACTTGGGGGGGGGGGGGCTTTTGTCTTAATTAAGACAGTGCCTGCCAAACCTCCTTTGCTTGGATTTCCCTGATTTCTCAATAGACATCAGTCTTTTTTACTTTTCATCACAGAAAGGATCATTCACACCCTGGAAATTCGGTAGTTAGGTTTGCAGAGTAATTGTGGTCATCATTTTACCACAGGACACTAAATAAACCACCCAGATCCCCTTCCTACAAAGGAAGAGTGGGGAGGGAGGGTAGGATCACTGGGACTCTTCAGAAACCTATTTCCACTGTTTGATTTCTATAGACACATATCACAGGAAGACATTGGTATATGGAAATAAAGCCTTTGCTCTGAGGCTGTGGATCAGTTTAGCGTTAGCTGGGAATTTTTTTGTTGTTGTTGTTTTGTTTTGGTTTTGGTTTTGATTTTTCAAGACAGGGTTTCTCTGTGTAGCCTTGGCTATCCTGACTCACTTGGTAGACCAGGCTGGCCTCAGAGCAATCCACCTGCCTCTGACTCCTGAGTGCTTGCCACCCACCAGGGCTAGCTAGGAATTCTTAAAGCCTCTGTAATTGCATAGTCTCACCAACATGGCCTCTACTTCACATCCATCTAACTTTCCATACGCGTGTCTTTGTGCTCCCTTCCCACAAGGAAGCCTTTTCCTTGACCAGAAATCAAGTGTCTTTTATGGTGAGGTCTCTCTAAGGCACAGATGGGATTTCTGACTTGTAATTTTTAACTCCTTGTCTGCCCCATTCCTTTGAACCGATTGCTGTTGGTTACCTTTCCCTCTAGAGTCAGTGCAGTATCCCAGCGATGCTACACACACACTTACATGCACATATTTTTATGTATGTATAAAGTATGTCTGCTGTTCGGTGATGGTTTTAATTTTCCCCTCCCTCCCCCTGGTGTATGGGCTATGGAGTTTTATTGAAGACCCGTAATGCCTCCGGTTTTGATTTAGTGTTTTGGAGTTTGTGATCTCATTGCCCAGTATGGAAAATATTAGACAGGGTCTGCAGATTGTACACAGGAAAAGACCCACATCACCATTGTGGGCCGAGTGCTCTTCTCCAGCTCTGAAATAGCACAACCGCACAGCTGGCTCTAACCAAAATGTAGGTTTTCATGTCATCAAACAGTGACGGTTGCAGCCTGCCCTGCCTTTGCAAGGGTTTTACAAAAACTCCCGAATCACCTGGGCTTTCTGGACTGTGCATGACACCCAGGGACTGTGGTTGAACTTGAAATAGTTACGGGGCTGCAGCCTGGAAATCAGACTTTTAAAGAATCATCCAGATAGTCTTCAGGTGTGTTTAAATCGGAGCCTCAGCTTTTGGAGGAAGTCTGAGGGAAGGGGTATGGCTTGGTGCTTCTTACTCGGTAGCAAGGTTCTGGGAGGTAAGGTAAGAGGCAAGCAGCCAACTGGCCTTCCCTAGGCTAACGCCCCCTGAAGACACTTAAGTACGCATTTGAATCTTTGTGAGAAAAAGCCTCCCCGCGGAGTTTGCTTCTGTAGCACTCTGGCCCTCTGGAGAACAGCAGGGCAGCAGTCCTTCCTCGGTCAGTGCTGGATGCTGAGGTCTTTAAAAGGTTGCTGTCTTCCTGCCCTCGCACAGGTGATCCCAGGCTCCCAGTAAAGTGTAAGCAGTGCGCCTAGGTTAGCTCAGGAGATCTGACAAAATTTGGCCTGAAAGGCTGTAGAAATGAATCCTAAGTGCCTCACAGTGTGTATGTAGGGGCGTGTGGGGTGCGATCAGAGTAATTGGGCCGTCCAAGAAGCTGGGAATTTATCTTCTCTTCTAACACTCTTAACGTGGCTTATTAAATAATAGACATTTGAAGTCGCGAGACAGTATGCCGCCCCCCTTCAGCGGTCATCGGAGAAGTATCGGATCTTGTAAAAGCTCGAAGTAATTTCATATTTTTGCTTGTGGTCGTAGTTGTTACTTCTGTGCCGCGTACCTCAGAAGAAGAAAACTTTTTCGTGGTGGCAGTGGCAGGCTGCATGCTTTCCTGAAAGCAGATGCAGTTTAGGATAATGGTAGAACTGCCTGTGGGTAGCTTGGCCAGAGGGGAGGAGGTGAGAAAAGCCCCACCCCCACCCCAACACCTTGCAAACCTCTAAAGTCTCGGCAATAAAATTAAATAGCGTTTTGTTTTTATTAGGTTAGCTGGATAATATTAAGACCCACGCTGCTTTTTACTTGATCTTTACTGTTTTAGGAGCTTCTGTGTATTCCAAATGACAAGCGTCATTCAGCCTCCCCACTCCCCCACCCCCACCCCATTTTAAGTTATTTGATTTTTGATTTGTTTGTTTGTTTTTTGAGACAAACTATAGAGCCCACTCTGGTCTTGAACTCTCAGTCTTCCTGGCTCAGCTTTCTGAGGACTGGGGTCACAAACAGGCACCAGTAACCACCACTGACTTTCCTTTAATTTTGCAAACATGTTTCAATAAAATCCTGGAGTCACTGTCACTATAAAACCTTCAACTTTGAAAGTACAGGGCTTCATGCAATGATTTTTTTTTTTTTTTAATCCTTTCTAGCTGTGAAATGTAATCATTAGTAAAACTGAAAGGGCTAATATAATTCAACTGGAATTTGGGAGTATTATTTAGTGTCTTAGTTTGGAACCCACAGCCTTGAGCATGCTAGGCAAGCACTCTACCACCGAGCTACACACACAGCTCTTGTGTATGTCTGTGTGTCTATGTGTCTTAAGCATTACATAGACATCTGGTGAGGATATCTCTTGAATTATATATTTTGTAAACTATCATTATATAGTTTATAATAAACTCTATCACTTATTTCAAGTATTCTGCAAACGTTCTTGATGTTGCTATTCTTTGATAAAATTAAACTAATTGCTATAAGATCATATGAAAAATAATTTAAAGGCATATGAAAATTGCTAATAATACTGATGATAGCAAAAATAAAATTCCCTTAAAACTGTCTGAGGTTTCTCAATAACAAGCTGAGGGTTGGAGGGTGATTGAAATAACATGGCAGAGCTATAAGGTGGCGGGTTGCATGAACAGATACACTGAGAAAATGAGTCTTGACAGGACTCCCAGGCATGTAGACACTGGCAAAGTGAGCGAGTTAATATCCGCCAGCCTGGGATGTACTCAGAGTTTGTATTATTACCTCTTGACAGGCCAACAGGAAAGGGGTTCACCCTCACCCCCTTCCCATGGGGAGCATCAGAGGGTGCTGTCCATTCCATTTTACATAATAGCACCTCTAGTTGAACCAAACTCTCGAGTTTAATCTCTCTTCTGCAATTACGTTACACAGAAACATAACCCAGGCCGTGTGATGCGGACTGCTGGGTGCATGTGTGGGACATGTGTTCCTGTTTGCAGTGTCAGCTGACCAGTTTGAGCAGAATGATTCTGGCACTTTCCTCTTAGTTTCTCTTTAAACCGGGGCACAGGTAATTCTGCAAGAAGGGCTGCGGACTTGGCTGGAGCTGGCATGCAGCAAAGCTTAAACTCAGATGAATAGCCTTAGATGGGATTTGGTGGCATTACAGTACAACTCTGGGCTTAAGGTCCATGGGTCATAGAATTGGAGCCTAGACTGTATTGGTTCCATTGTGCCTTCAGAAGATATCTTCCAATTTAAGCTGATGGAAAAGTTGGGGGGAAATTGTGGCCAGAGGTGACTGATAACTACGCAAAAGTGTGTTGGGGTGCAGGGGTGGGGCTGGGGAGCAGTGTGTGGGCATCCATGCACCACTGTGGAACTCAAACACGTTTGCTTTTTAAAGCTTAGTATCACTAAGTTCAAACAGAATACTGACAATCATAGGCTTTTATCTCCATCTGTTGGGTGCTTGGGAGATGACTCGCTAGTGGAAATGCTTATAAACCGAGCTGGTTCACAATGCATCTTGTGGAGAAGAGGGATTCAAAGTACTTTCCTGAACTTTCCTTTGCTGGCTGTGTCCCTTCATGGGGCTGGTTCCACACGTTGAAATGACATCTTGGGAAGACAGAGTCTGCTTTAAATAGATGAGTGACAGAAGCGTCACTCTACCGTCTGCTGTTTAAGGAAACTGTGGAGGATGGAAGGCCTGCATTAGTCCAGAACTTTCCAGTAACATGGGTGGGTTGAATGCTTTCTTTCTGTATTTTATTGTCCGCTATGCATGCTGGGCCCTAAACTAAGCAGGAGCCACCGTGCACTCCGGCTTTGCCCAGCGTCCTATCAAGGTCCACCTTTATTAGAGAAAGTCTCATTCACTTCTGTATTTATGCTCTTGCTTTCCTTCCCTAAATGGAGTCCTTCACTTCCTTCTTTGCCCTTGGAACATGTTCTGCCACCAGGAACTCCCTTGGGGTTCAGACCCCAGAGCTCTCACTTCTGTCAGCCCCCTGCCTTCTACAAGGTGTTCCTAACTAAGAGTGATGTTTGATTCGCCCGCCCTCATGTATTACCACTTCCCCCAAAACCCACATCTCTCTTAGATTGTCCCACATTTTTAACCTTTCCCCATTAAAAAAAAGGGGGGGCTTTTATGCAAACTTTTAGTTAAGTGGCATTTTCTGTAACCTTAGGATAAGCATCACAGTAAGCGCTTATACCTCATTAGCTGGACAGACTACCCTAGTAGCCTAGTGATCACACAGCCGCTGCTGACTAGGGTGCCAGGTGCTTCTGGACTGCAATGGGCACTGTCAGGCACTGTCTAAATCTCACCGCGCAGGACTCATTGCTACAGGATGAGACTAGTTGTTGATGTTGACAGTTCACACTGGAGACTTTTTCCAGTTGCTCTAAGCCAAAGAGCCAGAGTGCTCAAGGAAATACTTCCCCCACATCTACTGACACTTACTATTGGCTATAAAATCTGTGAGACAGGGACTAGAGCACAGCGTAGAAGGTCCATCCAGCACCAAAGCACCAACTGACTTTCCAGAGACTCTATCTTCTTCTCACCCATCCTCCTGCTCAGTCCAGCCCCACACCTTTCTTGGATATTGATCCTAAGAAGCTGGGCTGAGCCTGTAGGTTGTGAACACTGTCTGCTTCTCAAAGCATGTCTTTTTCCCATTTCCTTGCTGGAGGTATGATGGTGACCATATATATCATTGCTACAGAACCACACGCTGGGAAGCCAGAATGGCTCCTGGTAGCTTGTCATCCTCTTTGTCCTACTGAGGGATATGTTAGAAACAGGTGTGTGTGGGGGCGGTGTTCCTCAAGAAAAACGATTTGGCTTGAGGTACTCCAAGGGCAAGGAGGGGCCTGGGGGGCCTGGAGGGGGCTTGCAAAACTGCAGCGGCCAGTTTCAGATTAGCATTTAAGCTCTTAGAATCTGAGAAACCAGAGAAAGGCACCAAGTGTGGAGGTAGGAGGGCCCCGGGACAAATGCAGGGATTTTAAAATGTGGTCTGGCTTTGTTTCCAACGTGGGCAAATTTCTGAAATGGAAATACTCAGGACCTCCAAGGCACCCCACAAATTAGAGCACGGAACACGAACTGTGTTGGTGGGCTTGCACCAACCCTACAAAATGGTTTCATTGAGCAAATTAATCAAGTAGTTTTGATCACAAGGGAAACATATCTACTGAGGGGAAAATGATTTTCAGACCCTTTCAGTGGTTGTGTTAACATGGAATTCATTTGAGCAAACAGAAGAAAGTTCTTCCTATAGTCCTCACACGGCCTGTGAGACAAGGATTGGAGAAGCAGGTTTTGCTCCTGAGGACTTTGTGTTCTGGTTACTTGTTTCTGAAGCTGGTCTTGCAGATTTTCCTGGTGCTTAAGCAAGCGGTGAAGGGACCTTCTAGCCCTGGGAACACTCATCTCTCTGGACTCCCAGTTTCACCTAATGATTTTGGAAAATAATGTCATTTTGATATCAAAACATGCATAGATTCTTCAGGGCGTATAATACAATTTATTTATTTTTTTCTTTTGCAAGGACAAAAATCAAGTGTGTCAGCACCACCCCAGTTACCAGAAGTCTGGGCTTAGCTCCCGTTCTGAAGTGTCAAAAGAAGTGTATGCCCCAGGTGTCAAGAGAGGGACTGCGGTGGAAAACTTTGAACTGCACTGTCAGCTCTGTAAGCAGAGCCCATCAGAGTAAATACAAGATGTGGGCATCAAGAGGGATGCTGTGCCCTGAACCTTTGAAGTGTACTTTCAGCTCCATAAGGAGGGCTCATCAGAGACAACAATGTGACCTTGAGGTGGGAGGACCACAGGCCTTTGCAGGTGGGAGGACCACAGGCCTTTGCAGGTGGGAGCTTGTATCCCAGATGGACCTTAAAGAGTGGGTGGATGTTGACAAGTGGCAGTCCAGAGAGCAAAGGAGGGGCACTAAGTGCCTCTTACGAAGTGAGTGAAAGTGCTGAGGCAAGGTGAAATCACAGGAAAGGTGCGGCTTCAGACGGGAACAGGAAGTGAGGTCAGAGGAATCAGGAAAAAAAATATGTTGAGGACCTTGTAAAGGGAGGCCAGAAAGGCAGGACGGGCAACGAACAGTGAGTGGACAGAGAGGCTGAGAGACGTGGATGCCTCGCGCCAGAGCAGGAAGTTGATATCAGCCCCGAAACTGGTCCGATTGAAGATGATTTCAACCCCACCCCCCTCATCTCAAATCCCAAGCAGGCCATCCACACCTGTGCTTTATGTCTTTATAAAGCACCTGTGCTTTATGTCTTAGCGTTCCCTTCACAGAAACATCCAAGGGCTAAGCTGACCTAGGACCGAGGACGACAAGGTGTTTAGCATAATGCCAGCTGCACAGCACACTCTCGGCAAAAGTTAGTGTTCTTGTATCCTTCTCACAACCAGCCACTTAAACATGTCGTGCTATACCATTGTATAGCTTTCAACACTAAATAATTAGGCTGTGAGAAATTAAGAGGGAGCCAGACGTGCTGGAGCTGAGAACGGTGGAAGAGAAAGATGCCGTGGCAGGAGTTTTTGTTTGGCCAGTTGTAAAACAATCTCAATTACTCACTAAGGCAGAATTTCTGCAAGACGCAGCTTGCTGGCCTCCACTGTGCTTATCCCTGCAGAATGGCTGGACCTCTTTTTTTTTTTTTTTTTTTAGAAAACATCTCTTTTAAGTTAAGAACCAGGATGGGTGGGTGAGGACACCACCAAGGGCCACAGAGAACATCAGAACAGAAAGACGCCCTGTCTAGCACTGCATGGGTACCAATATACAAGGACTGTAAGGAAAACACCCTTGCTCACCTTCGGCTTTCAGGAGTATGAGCTTCTCCAACATCATCTCAGCATTGAGACGTAGTGATTCAGAGAGGGAAAGGCTGAGCCTGGACTGCTGCCTCTGTGAGTAGGGCATCAGCCCTGACATGTGTGGAGTGCTGTTTTCAGACCTGCTGGAAGGCTTTGATCCTGTGGTCTACAGACCTTCAACCTGTGGTCCTCCAGCTCAGTCTTTCCTCTGGCTTTCCTTCTTTTCTTCTTTCTCCTTCAGCATCTCTGCTGGTTTTTTTTCCCCTACAAATGCTATTTTGTTTTATTAGTGTGTGCTTATGATTTTGTGTGGCAGCACCCCTATGCCGCAGCCCACAGCTTTAGGAGTCTAGCCTCTACTTCTACCATGGGTTCTAGGTATTAAACTCAGGTCATCAGGCTTGCTTGTCAACAGTGACTACTCACAAATCCATCTCACCAACACCCATCATTGCACCTTGCAATTTCCTATCTTTTTCTTTCAAGCCTTCTTTGAGCCCCAGCACTAAGAAGTGTAATTGTTCCCAGTATCTCCTGATTTCCCACAGTTCTCTCCTTTAAGTGATCTTTGATGCACCTGCTGGTTGCCAACCTTATGTACGAATTGTTTTTTCTCCCCCAGAGACTCATGGTTGTATATTTCCACTGGACGCACAGCCCTTAAAATGCTGCAGGTCCAAGGGGCAGATGCAAGGGGTGAAGGTGGGGGCTGGGAGAATGGAGACTGACCTAACAAAGTTAACTTGAAACTTACATTAATCAGAAGAGGTACAGTTCATTCCAACCAATCAAGAAGACTATCCTAAATGTGTCTGTACGAAACTGTGGTGAACCCAATTTCATAAAAATCATACTTCCATCCATTAATAGTGGGTGATTTCAACACCCCACTTTCTCCAATACAGAGGTCACCTGGACAAAAATAGAAAAACATTAATCGACATAATACATCAAATGAACTTAAGAGGTATTTACAGAGTATTCTCCCAAACATGAAAGAATACACATTTTACTCAACAGCCCGTGGAAGCTTTCCTAAAATAGACCACATCCTGGGATAAAAAACAAATCTTTACAAGTACAAAAAAGTTTGAAACCACTCCCTAAAACCCATTTGAACACAGTGCAATGAAACTTAAAGGTGATTTAAAAAAAAAAAAAAAAAAAACTAGTAACTACGCAAGCTCATGTTTTAAACTTTCTCAATTTTTTTGTTTTTTTAACTTTGCTTAATGTGTTTTTTTTTCCATGTACACTTTCTAAGCTCCTAAGCATTTCAGTGTCAGGCTGGGACACAGGTTGGTTGGTAGAGTGTTTGCCTGGCACACATGGGCTCAATGCCCACCACCACACCAACTGAGTACAGTGGCATAGACCTGCAATGCTAGCATTCTTTATTAAAAGCAAGAGATCAGAAGTTCAAGGTCGCCCTCTGATACATAGTGAGTTTGAGACCAGCCTAAAAAAAAAAGCCCGATACCAGTTAGAATGGACTATTGATTCATTTTCTAGAGTTTGCGTCTGAGTAAACTGTCTTCCCTTCATGATGCACACTCCTCACGTGCATCCGTCAGGCATTTTCTTTTTCTTTCTTTTTTTAAAGATTTATTTATTACATATACAGTTTTCTGCCTGCATGTACACTTGCACACCAGAAAACGGCACCAGATCTCATTATAGGTGGTTGTGAGTCACCTTGTGGTTGCCTGGAATTGAACTCAGGGCCTCTGGAAGAGCAGACTGTGCTCTTAACCGCTGAACCATCTCTCCAGCCCCACCCGCAATCAGGCATTTTCATGGCTTTTCACTGCCCGCATCTAATTCGGGCTGTGCTGGAGCTAACCCAAGTAGGCGATGTGAGGGGTGGATCTCTCTCTCACTAAGGGTTTCCAGGGAAGAGAATGACGTGTACAACTGCGGCTCTGAGTTTAACCGGAACCAAAGTCTCCCGACCAACCTGCCCCCATAGCATAAACCCTGCGGCCCCGTGTGGTTTTTTACCTGTAGACAGTGACCACTCACAGATTTGATGTGACCACTCGCAGATTTGATGGAACTGCCTCCTGGCTGTGATGTTTTCCAGGTAAAACATTCAGTATTCCTCCATCTCTACTCAGTGACCCATGACACAGTCTTCTACAGATGGCCTGGGGTCAGTGTCACTGGAGATGAAGTCCTCCTCTCTCAGTTCCGGACACCTGGGTCATTCTACCCACGGGAGTGCTGACCTCCACTAGATTACCAAGGTGCTTTAAGCAGGGAGGAGAACTAAGTGGTTCGAGCTATCAATAGTTGCAGTCTCAACGGTGACCAAGTCCTACTGTGTGTGTGATGTTGAACTAAGTACTTCACACGCATGCAAAGTATTTGTCTCCAGGGCCTAGGCTTTATCTGGTGAAATGTCATGACAGGCATCTCTGGTTTCACCTACCCTTGTTTCCCTTCATGAGATTCGTGTGTGTGTGTGTGTGTGTGTGTGTGTGTGTGTGTGTGTGTGTGTGTGTGTGAGACTGTGTATGTGTATGTGAGTGTGAGTGTGTGTGACTGTGTGTATGTGGGTGTGTGTGAGTGTGTGACTGATGTGTGTGTCAGTGTATGTGTGAGTGTGTGTGTGTGTGTGTGTGTGTGTTTAACCCAGGTCTGCGGCATCTGAAGCTGCTCCAGGTCAGCATGTTCCTTTGCACCATGAGTGCAGAAGTTCCAGGATGGGATAAACGTGAGCTCGGTCGGTCATGGAAGCACAGCTTGGATTCTAGAGGACTTTGTTTTGAGGGTTGCCACGGGGTAAGTAGGGTCAACACCTGAATATGGTTAAGGTTATGGTAGTAGTCTGTCACTCAGTAAGTAGGGCCAACACCTGAATATGGTTAAGGTTACGGTAGTCTGGTTAGGGCACAGGCGTTCTCAGTTTTTATTTCAAACACTGTCAAGCACTTCTTCTTATCTTAGGAGCTATTCTCCTTTCCCAAGAAAAGCCCGGAGACAGCAAGAGCTTCAGTGTTGCAACACCCAAGCCCTTTTGTGCGGGGGGAACAGGAAAATAAAACGCCCCGTAGGGCAGACCCAGGGCCTCGTAGCTCTTCCCCTCCCCTTCCAGCCTTTTCTCCTAGGACTCCCGTTCCCTTTTGATACCCCGCACACCTGCAGAACCACGCTCCACCACAGTCCTCCAGCGGTCATGCTAGCTTGGGACTCAGATCACTGCCCTATTCAGCCCACATCAGGGAAGCTTCTTCCTGTGGTAGACGGGAACTAACACAGAGACCCACAGTCGGCGAATGTGCAGAGTGAGGGACTCTAGAACACTCCACCGTAAGTGGGATGTCTTCAGCAAACCCCTCCCTTCAAGGCTCAGTGATCTGTACAGAAAAGGGGGCAGGAAGGCTGTAAGAGCCTGAAATGGTGGATGTCCCACACACAGACACAGCATCTTCCAGACACAGCAAGACTGATGCACATGCACAGAGACGTGCACATAAGACCTGCTCAGGTCCAAACCAGCTGAAACCCCAGCACTAAGAAGGGGAAGTGGGCACAAAGTCCCACCCCCAACCAAGGAGCTATTGCAACTGATACCTACTGGGAAAAGGGAAAATTCAGTTTTCCTCAGCAGACTATCACTGGCATACAAACCACATTCCACAGCAGGCTTCCATGCCTGGGAGTAATTGGCCAACACAAAGTGAACTCCATATTTTGGAGGGTTGGCTTTTATTTTTGTGGGTTTTTTAATTTTTATTTTGCTTTGTTCAGGTATTTTTTGTTCTGTTAGTTTTTTGGTTTTTGGTTTTGTTTTGTTTTGGTTTTGGTTTTGGTTTTGTTTTGTTTTGTTGTTTTGTTTTGTTTTTAGGAGAGAAAGAGAAAGAGAAAGAATGCGAAGCTAGGTGAGCAGAAGGATAGGAAAGACCCTGGGAGAAGTCGGGGAGGGGAGCATGATCAAATGTATTATGTGGGAAAACATTCCATAAGGAACTTACCAAGACTTTCGTTGTTTCATTTCCAACACAGTTGACACTCCAAGGACAGGTTAGAGTCAGTTGTCCTATTTTTCTTAATAAAATGCTGACTTCCTGCTCACATGCAATTGTGGATCCACAATCCCTGTTCACTACAGTGCACAGCTCCAGTGTGAGGTGACGTCTGCACAATCCCTGTTCACTACAGTGCACAGCTCCAGTGTGAGGTGACGTCTGCACAATCCCTGTTCACTACAGTGCACAGCTCCAGTGTGAGGTGACGTCTGCACAATCCCTGTTCACTACAGTGCACAGCTCCAGTGTGAGGTGACGTCTGCACAATCCCTGTTCACTACAGTGCACAGCTCCAGTGTGAGGTGACGTCTGCACAATCCCTGTTCACTACAGTGCACAGCTCCAGTGTGAGGTGACGTCTGCACAATCCCTGTTCACTACAGTGCACAGCTCCAGTGTGAGGTGACGTCTGCACAATCCCTGTTCACTACAGTGCACAGCTCCAGTGTGAGGTGACATCTGCATATGTAACATGACACACAACTTTCTAGCCTTGACGTCTCACCAAATTTCAGTGACTGAGGGACACTAAAAATACGTGTTCTCTGCCCTGGGTGGGGGGTGGGGAATTAAAATCCCCTTCTCCAAATTATCTCTCTACCCTAACGAATGTTTTCTCATCAGATGCAGACATGTGTAACATAATTGTTTTAGTTATTTTTATCATTGCTGTGGCAAAATACCCAATAAACACAGCTTAGGTGAGTGAAGGAGAGAGAAACATGGTTTTTGTTTAGATCACAAGTCAGGGATAAGAAAAAAAAACATGTGAGAGAGCAGATGATGTTTATGCCCTTAGAAGTCGAACCACCGTGTGGGGGAGATTGGTTGTTAACCAGCTGAAAAAGATCCTTGAACAAATTCTGAGAGGAGGTATAAATGTGAGCCAAAAACAGGAGGCAGGATCTTTGGAGACTTGGGATAGTTTTGGCTGTTCATTGCTCCACTTTGAGACGCTCCTAGAGAGAAATGCTTGAGGGAAGGCTTCGGGGCTCTGAGGGAAGACTTCGGGGCTCCGGGCTCTGGCTGAGTTTCCAGGTTCTGGTTGTTCCAGGTTCCAGCAGAAAAAAAAAAATCCTGCTGTTTATGCCAGGAGAATTGTTCCTCAGAACTGATATCCTTACAGTTTCATTATTGTAGTCTTTAATCTTCTTTTCCTATTGTTTGGGTCAGTTGGGTTATAAGTGAGGTACTCTCAGTTAGTAATAAAATATATTCGTTAAGAAAATTGAGCCTACAGCTGAGTTATCTGGCCTTGTGGTTTGATGGGATACAGCCTGTCGTAAGGAGGAAGACATGACAGCAAAAACATGAGGTGGCTGGCCCTGTGTCCTCATGATCAGGAGGCAGAGAGGGACAGACGGTGCTACTCTGCCTTTTACGCTCCTCCCCCCTCCCTCTCTCTCTCTTCCTTTCCCTTTTTCTTGGTGCTGCCCACACAGTTAACCCTCTCTGGAAAAACACTCTTACAGATGCATCCAGAGATGCGTCTATTGGGTGAGTTGGAATCCAGGCAAATTGACAATGGAGGCTAGCCACTACACAAATGATGGTCAGCCCATCTTTAATGTTCTTGTGACGGTTATATTGGAAATCATGGCTGAAGTATCCACTGCATTATTCTTTCATGGCTTTTCTGTTTATTAGCTTTGTTTATGTAGAACATCATCGATGTGGTGATGAAAATAAAATATTTATAATTTTTTAAAAAGATTTATGTATTTATTATATATACAATGTTTTGCCTGCATGTACACCTGTAGGCCAGAAGAGGGCACCAGATCTCATTACAGGTGGTTGTGAGCCACCATGTGGTTGCTGGGAATAGACCTCAGGACCTTTGGAAGAGCAGACAGTGCTCTTAACCTCTGAGCCATCTCTCCAGTCCCAAATATTTATACTTTTAAAGGAAGCTTACCATGTGAAGGAGCTGCTAGATGCTGCGAAGCACAACAGTGACAATGTCAGAGTCTTCACATTTTTATTTGTTCTTATTTTATGTATAGAGTGTTTTGCCTGCATGACTGTGCGTGCACCACCGTAGTGCCTGGTGCCCCAGACCCCCTGGGGCTGGAGTTACAGGTGGTTGTGAGCCGTCATATGAACACTAGGGACTAAACCTCAGCCATCTGTAAGAGCAACAGGTGCTCTTAACTGTTGAGCCGACTCTCAACCCCGCAAATAAAAACTTCAAAAATACCAATGGTGTAGAGCCTAGCTTCAGCAATGCCATGATGGTAACCTCCTGCAACCTCTGCCCTGGCTTTCATTCATCATTTTCTTCAACCCATAGCAACACATGGTCTTCTTGAGCCAGGGAGAGCAGTGCCATTTTCAGGAGAAGGAGAGGCTAGCGTAAGCCTTTTCGACCTCCGTACCTGACACCCTGGACAAGAGCAACAACAGAAGAGAGACCCTGCCTCAAACCAGAGGAGGACCAATACCTGAGGCTGGTCTCTGACCTCCACACATGTGTTATGACACTCGTGGACTCTCAACAAACAGGTGTACACATTTGTATGCACACATGCATTACACAGAGAGAGAGAAAAAAATCATGAAATCAAGACTCAAAAAAAATGAAGGCAATGTAGTTTTAAGCTTAAAACCTTCCCGGAAGGAACATTCATTCCACACACAAAAATAGACGCCATTTCCAATACCAAACTTTATTGCTTTGTTTTGTTTTGTTTTGTTTTTTGTTTTTGTCTTGCTAAGTAGCCTAGGCTGGCCTTGAGCACATGTCTTGCTAAGTAGCCCAGGTTGGCCTTGAACACATGTCTTTCTAAGTAACTCAGACTGGCCTTGAACACATGGCTTGCTAAGTAGCCCAGGCTGGCCTTGAACACATGTCTTTCTAAGTAGCCCAGGCTGGCCTTGAACACATGATCCTCTTCCTTCAGCCTCCTGAGTTCTGGGATTGCAGACACATGCTACCATTCTCAGACTTCCAGTGCTGACTGTCTCAGACAAGCACAGTTTTATAACTGAATAGATGACCCCTGAGGAACAGAGGTGACATATGAAATGCTAGAAGCATTCAGAAGCTGCAGATACAACACCCACAGGCAGCTAACGGAGGTGAAAGGGGAGACAGCATGGTTGCTTCTGAGATTCTGAGAGCAGAGTGCATCCTTGACAGGCATTCTTCATCCCACCAGATGCTTGAGGATGAAAGTGACAACACAGTGCTTAGCACCCCCAAGGACTAAACACAACTGATAAAGGATGTGCAAGGTCAAGCCTGATTCCAGAAGAAAGTACAGCTCCTGCCTCCCTCCACCACAGGACACACTCTGGGATCATTTCGCCACAAACTGACATACCCCTCCGTGGCCTTGACTCTAAGAGCTGGAGTTGGCCGGAAGCCTTCTCCAAGCCCGGAGCGTGTGAGGGATCTAGACACATCATGTTGCTTGAGTCCTTTTCACACCCTCAAAGGGTAGACTGACATCAAATGACTCCCAAAGCAGAGATGAGGAAATAGCTCGTGAGTGGTAACTGAAGGCTGCTGAGCTAGGATGAAAAGAGCGGGCAGAGACGCCTGGTGCTCAGTCCAGGAACTTTAATCCCTCCTCTAAGGTTTAGTGTGCAGCTCAGGACTTCTGCAAGGTTATAAAGAAACAGACTGGCTCTTCCTTCTCCCTGCCGCCGGCAGTGGCTTGAAGTGTTGTTCTCTAGCGCCCCCATCAGGAGGCAGCTGGTAGGAAACAAGGTAAAGCATTCTTTTCCAAATTTGGTGGAGACTCTTCCAGGTAGCTTATTAAATGAAGACCTGATATAAAAATTTCAGTAATTCATCCATTAATTTTTTTCTGGTGCTGGGGACTGTTTCCAGGCCATGTGTACACTAAGCACACAGTGACCCCTGGTCTATACCCTCAGCTCCCTCTCCACTGCATTTATTATTATTATTATTATTATTATTATTATTATTATTATTATTATTATTATTATTATTATTATCATTATCATTATTATCATTATTATCATTATTATTTTGGTTTTCTGAGACAGGGTCTCTCTGTGTAGCCTTGGCTACCCTGGACTCACTTTGTAGACCATACTGGTCTACAAACTCACAGCAATCTGCCTGCCTCTGCCTCCCGAGTGCTGGGATTAAAGGCGAGCTCCATCACGCCTGGCTTTTTTTTCCACTGCAATTTAAACAGAAGTCAGGGGCCCCATTGGCAGGACATGAAGCCACAAATCCTCTAAAAGTTGAGTCCCATTCCCTGCTTCTCATATTTCCTAGAGAGACAATCTTTCATTTCCATCGGATTTTCAAAGGACTTAACTAAAAAAGTTCTAAAAATCATTACTGTCTGTATTCTTCAGCCATGTACATAAATTAAAAATTATTATATAGCCAGATGCAGTGGCACATGCCTGTAATCCCAGCACTCAGGAAGGCAGAGGCAGGCAGATCTCTGTGGGTTCGAGGAACAGCCCGGTCTACAAAGAGACAGCCAAGGTTACACAGAGAAACCCTGGCATGAAAAACCAAATAATAATGATAATGATAATAATAATAATAATAATATTTAATGTGACAAGCAACTTAGTAATAAATACAAATCCTTAATGTAGAACAATCAGTGTAGCGTTTTGGGAAGCTGGAGTGAGATCTTGGTTCTTAGGACAGCTGCCTTTGACCTGCCGTGTGTTCCAAAGAAAGCCCAGCTTCCTTCGGTGGCTGCGCATGCCTTTAATCCCAGCGCTCGGGAGGCAGAGGCAGGCGGATAGCTGTGAGCTCGAGGCCAGCCTGGTCTACAAAGTGAGTCCAAGACAGCCAAGGCTATGCAGGGAAACCTTGTTTCAAACCAAACAAGAAAAAAGAAAAAGAAAAGACCACAATCCTGGTTCAGGTCACAATAGTGAAGACATTGTTGTTGTTGTTGTTGTTGTTGTTGTTGTTGTTGTTGTTGTTGTTGTTGTTATTATTATTATTATTATTATTATTATTATTATTATTATTATGTGGCCCATTGCATGGCTTGGCATAGCTCCACTGCAGATAATGACTCCCAAGGATTTGGTAGGAGTGGGGTTGGGATGGCAGCTTCTGGACTTAATCTTGTACAGAAATTTGCTAACTAAATATGACTATGGCAAGCATATTCATATTCTTAGGTCCCTAAATTATCTGTCTTAATAAATTCTCATGTTCCTAAACCCCAGAGACTCCCAAGGCCCTGTTGAAGAGTAAGCCTGTAATGTTTTTCTGAGGGCTTTACTTGAAGTTGTTTCCATCCTTTGGCCCGGTGGCTTTGTATCTCTGAGACTAATGACTGTTTCTGTTTAATTTTCAGATGCTTAATTACAGTGGAACACTTCAACACCATTAAATTAAAACAAGCTACTAGCTTGTTCTTGATTGTGGCCTGGAATGCTTCCAAATGACGTCGACAGCAATATCAGATATTTAATTCATACCACACAGTTAGCTAACTTTGGGATAAAATTGAGAAATGCCTTGCACAAATCCACTTGTGAGCTAGGGACACTTCCACAAGGAAGGCCTCTGGGCAGCACGTCTCATCTGCTAATGAGATTTTAGTGTTTTGCAGAGACCAGAGTCTCTCGCCTCCGAGTGTAATGACTTTTCAATTTGGTTTTCATAAGGGCCTCTTATATTACATTTTGAAAAAAAACTAATGAAATTATATATTTCTTGTAATCATGGTTTTATTTACATGGCCATGTGACCAAGCCTATTATTTAAAGTTGGCAAATGTGCAGACAAGCCATCAATCCATGGCTTTCTGGTGTGGAAAGCAAGCTTTTTAGGTGCTATGAAACCCTGCAGTGCAGGTAGGTGTGTTAGATGGGGGTTAAAGGCAACAGACGGCCTCTGTAAGATAATATTCTTGGGGAATGGATGTTAAGAGTTAGTTTGGGTCTTTACAGCATCAGTCATATGGGTATTGTTTGCATCTGACAGTTTTTCTTTTAAGATTAATGTGCTTATGAAAACCTTGTGCGTTACTCTGCGAGGCAAGCTTGAAATCCATCAGCATTACCATCGGAATGACACAGTGCTGGGAGAGCAACCCAAATGACAAACAGAATCTGGTTTTCAGAGGCCAGTGTGTGTTGAAGAGAAATGATCTGAAGCCAAAATTGGCCTCCTTCCAGAAATTCTTCCTGCTACACTGTTGGCACAGCCCATAACAGGGGAGGGCTGACGGACAGGGGAGGGGCTGAGGGACAGGGTAGGACTGAGGGACAGGGGAGGACTAAGGGACAAGGGAGGACTGAGGGACAGGGAGGACTGAGGGACAGGGGAGGACTGAGGAAACGAAGAGGACTCAGGGACAGGGGAGGATTGAGGGACAGTGGAGGACTGAGGGACAGGGGAGGCCTCAGGGACAGGGGAGGACTGAGGGACAGAGGAGGACTGAGGGACAAGGGAGGACTGAGGGACAGGGAGGACTGAGGGACAGGGGAGGCCTCAGGGACAGGGGAGGACTGAGGGACAGAGGAGGACTGAGGGACAGGGGAGGGCTGAGGGACAGGGGAGGACTGAGGGACAGGGGAGGACTGAGGGACAGGGGAGGACTGAGGGACAGGGGAGGACTGAGGGACAGGGGAGGGCTGAGGGACAGGGGAGGACTGAGGGACAGGGGAGGGCTGAGGGACAGGGGAGGGGAAGGACAGGACATGCTTCAGAGAGGAAGGATCATTGACTAAAACTTGCTCTTTGTAGTGAATAATAGTCACAGGTAAAAGTCCCAGAGACTAAATAAATAAGTAAAACGGTGTGAAAAATGAGGCTCCTGCATCACCAGAAAAAGCCACTCCTACCACCACCACCTGACATAGTCGGCGATGTGCGGCTGGGACACGTGTTGGGAAAGCTCAACATCTGGTTGGGTTGGAGAACAGAAAGGAGCCAGTGGCTTCCTGGGGGCGGGGGGGCGGGGGGAATGGCAAGGGACCTCATTAGCATAAAAAGGTTTCCCTACATTTTCTGAAAGATACTTAAGCTCAAAAGAGAGAAATCCCCAGCTTGGCCTCTAGCTCGAGAGCGAATTACCCTGAAGTCCAGCTGGAGAAGCCTAGCTGATACCTCCAGATGCCACAGCTGTGTCAGGCCCTCTGAACTGATGCCATACAAAGATGGAGAAGGGACGCCAGGCCTGGCAGGTCTGAGAAGGCGGAAGGGTCCAGAGGGCGCCTCCCAGGCCTCTGAGTTGACAGCCCACTAAACTGAGAAGGACGAGGGGGAGATTTCACCACCACCCCAATCATGTTGGCTACCATTTTTCTTGATTTCAGACAGTTTCATTTCATCACGATTTGGCCCAGTCCTATGTCTCTGCTCAGAAGGTGGGTGGCCAGAAACAGACGAGAACAACGCTCGAGAGTTTCCTCGATGCACAGCTTTTTTGAGTCCTAAATCACTTCCAAATGCAGCTGCTCAGCCAAGCGCCAAGAGATTATGCTGCGTGAGGCAGCTGCACATTTGAGAAGGGAGGAATTGGTTGGGACCCCGAGGCAGCCTCTGCCAGTGGACTGGGCCAAGAGGCTGTCACTGCCTTGTGGGTGGGGGAGAGGCTGGATTTCACACCACCTCAGCCTGGCAGACACTGCACCAGTGAAAGGGGGTTGCCTCCTGTCTGGCCTGGGCAGGACTGAGTGGCATGAGGACTAACCAGAGAGCAGATTCTGCCAGCTGCTGCCTGGGATGCAAGCGTAGACATCTGCATCCAGGGAGCCCCTGCAAGCTCCTGGCCTCGGAAGGAAGGCAAGACGATGAAGGCAGGAACTCAGCCTGGCTAGCTTGAGACGGATTTCTCAACAAACCCTCTGCATGTGCATCTGTGTGGCTTCCAAGGAAGGAGAGGGACCTGGTGTCTAGTGCCACTAGGGTTGCCTAAGCCTCTGAAGAGGCTCTTTTCTCTTTACTTCCATGGTGTCTCACTGTCAGGATAGATGACAATGGATGGTCATCCCTGGAGCCTTGGGAATGCGGGCTACTGAACCAATCTCAGGGCACCTAAGGGCAGAAATTTGTATTCTGCACCTTGGCTTCCCTGAAAAGTAGATGGATGTTCCCAAAGATGGCCTCCTGCAGAAGGTAACTGCATGGCAGTTGGTGGGCCATCGACAGTCACACCTCTAATTTTAACCTGCGTGAAAGAGGCAGCACAGTAGAGGTAGGAGTAGTCAGTGTACCAGTCTCACTCCTGACACCCACTTCCATGCTGTCCCCGAGCAAGCCATTAACAGCCTGGCACCTTCACACACACATCTACAAAAGGTGCTGACAGCGAGGAATTCATGGCTAACTGGGTTTAAAAATCATCACAAGCCTAGTCTGTTGACAGAACACCGGATTTTCTGAGAGCCGAGCTCAAAGTCTAGAAAATAAACAAATGGGATATATTTAAAGACTTGAACGTCTTTCTCATGGTGGCTGTATGAACACATGTCTGCTTCAGTCTACTGAACTAAAACTCCCATGGGAGGGGTCAGCATTTCTTTCATTTTTCAATACATATACCTCGCTTTTTTTTCTCCTTCCCATATGCCTGTACCGTAAGCCAACTTGTTCTTCAGTTATGCCATTAAAATGTCCCAAGGGGACATTATTCACACGGGTCCTCAGAGTAGATGGAATCGTTTGTCTTTTCTGTGTTGAATGCTGCATCTTGGAAATACTTGTAACCCATGGGAATGGGTGCCTCACCCCATCTTCTAGGCGTCCCGTGTCTCAGGGAACCACATAACCCCTGTACTTTCTGCCCAGTCAGGGTGAGGAGCATGGTCAAAGGCTGCTCACTGGAGGGAAATGTGACCAACCTTTGAAAGAGAAACTAGACAGCATGTCCAAAAGTTCTGAAAATAGGCATCCCATTTCCCTAGCTACTCTCTTTCAAAACTTACACACCCCTGTCACCACCGTGTTCAAACGTGCGAGACCTCTGAGGCCACCCTTGGCGATGGCCACATAGCATACCTCAGAAAACGTAGACGCAGTATACATACCCAACTACAGGAAGCTATGTAGGCCATGGCATGCCCATCCAACAGACCAACTAATATACAATCAATATTAAAATTATGTCAGAATACTAGTATGTGGGGGGGAAACACCAGAGGAGCACTTACTTGAGAATGTGAGACATTTGACCAATAAGAGGCCACAAGAACCTATATGTTGACAGTGAGGTCCTGTACTCTGATAGCAATTTGTATTATATAGATGTATTTGTCAAACCCCTTTGGATGATTCACTGAAGTTGTATCCATTTCATTGCTATCTCTTAAGCAAAAGCTCATCAGGTACTGAGTTCTGGTTAGTGATATGCATTTTGAAGCCTTTAGGGTTTCTGCTGCTTCCCCGGTGATCTGGTCTGAATGCTTGTATCCCCCACCTGCCATGTTTCTGCATTGAAATATGATCTTCAATATGATTGTGCTGGAAATCAGAGCACTTAGGAGGTGGTTATGTCTCAGGGTTCTGCCCTCAGAAATTTGACTGGAGGCCTGGCAGAGAAAAGCCCCAGAGAAGCAGTTATCCCTCCTACCAAGAAGTCAATACCTATAAATCAGAAAGTGGATATTCAGGAGACACCGATCTACTGGTTCTTACCAGCCTCCCGAACTCTAAGAACTAATTGGTGGCTGGTTCCTCGAAGCCAGGATAGACAACAGCCTTTGGAATCTGCTGTAAACAGAATGGACCAATGAAGAGCAACAGTGATGAGAAGTGAATTACTACTGATAAAATAAATGTGCTCAAAGGTTGGGTACAGAACACAGGTTGTGGACACGCATGCCTTTTCCTGCTTCTAAATTAAACTTATCTCTTTAAAGCTGTCATTGAAAAATGTAGGAAATCGAATTTCAAAGTCATTTTGATTTGCATTTCCCTGAAGACTAAGCAGGTCAGATTAGCAGGCATGGTGATCACAGGCCACTGTGGCTATTTCTCATGGAGTTCCCAAAGTCTTGAGATGTGTTGCCCAGTTGACAATCTTCCCTTCTTTGAGACCTATCTAAGGGTGACTTAAAGGCAGTCACTTGAAATGGTGTGGTAGCACCCTTCACACTGGGACTTCTGACGCCCCACGAAACAGCAGATCCAGGCTTTTGTATCTTTGTTTCCTCTGGGAATGTTTAGCGCTAAAGCGTGAGACCAGGGTTAGCAAAGCACACGTGCTGAGTGAGCCTTCGCTTCTTAGTGCGTTTATAGGGCAGAAAAAATAAATTGCAGCATACATGTCATTGTGTGTGTGTGTGTGTGTGTGTGTGTGTGTGTGTGTGTGTGTGTATTTCTAAGAGGTTGTTTGAACGGCTTTCCTGCCTGACACTTAGGTAGACACTAAAGATTTCTTTTTCTCCTGTTGAATTACTGAAACAAATTCTTGCACTTTCTCATTTTAATTTAACAATCTTTAAATTTATGTGCAGTGAAATTCAGTTCTATGGGTTTTGACAAATGCATAGCCATGTAACCACAGTCCTAATCTGGATGTATTCTTTTCCCCTAAGAAGTCTTCACTCTGTCTTTATCTTTCAATTCATTTTACACCTGGAGAAATACAGGCCACATGAGGGGTCTTGTTGCTTTGTTGCAAAGAAGCTATCTGGATTATGGTCTCCTGAGCATCCTCCAGTTCAAGCAGATCAGATTACAAGAAATGCAGCTAAGTAGAGTGAGGAATGGCAGGGAGTCTGTGAGCAAACAAATGAAGCGTTTTGTGACATGAATTTGTAGCAGGTGGCACAGGGGAGCCCCAGGATTACTTTAGTAACTAAAATTTGGATATTAAAGCCAAACTCCTTGCTTAATTGTACCCAGTCACTTGCTTACTGTGCAACCTTGGCTAAAATGCTCCCCTTCTCTGAATCTCCACTTTCTCACCTGTATAATGGCATTTACCTCCATAAGGATCAAGTCAGGACTTAAGCACATGATAAGTAATCAGTAGACTATTAACATCAGCATTACTTCCACACATCATTAACCTACCCCTGCCCCCATGACTCTTCTTCAAATTCATACACTGGATCCCGTCCTGGTCACGTTGCACATAACAATGTAAGTTTGCAACTGACTTCAAGGCAGTTTGTCCATGACATCACATCCTACAGGTTACAAGTGAATCCCGCAGCCCACCCAACCCCTAAGGCGAAAATGTAGACACTATCTCTTGCTAAGATAAGGGTAGGAATTGTTGGTTATGGCTATGCTTTCAAAACCACTCTGCCTGAATGCCAATTAGCCCAGGTCATATGAAACAGTGCAGAGGTTAAACAAAAAGAAAAGGGTGGAAAAGATGACTCAGGAAACACACACACATACATACACACACACGGGTAGCAGGGGGAGAGCACACACAAAATGAAGTGTAGTTCAGCAATAAAGAAAGAATACAATTATTTTATTTGCAGGAAAAATAGAAGAAACTGAATATCATCATGTTAAGTGAAATAAGATAGACTCACGTTCCCTTATATGTGAAATCTTAACTTTAAAAACCATAGATATAAAAGCCACAGAGTTTTATCTTCTTTCAGCGTGGTGTGGGCTTCCCCTAAATGGTGTCTTGAGGTTCCACCTACCCCTGACTTGCAGCACACTTCATAATGTTATTCAAGAGCTAGGGGGAGGGGAGGGATGTTCTTAATGTGGTAAGAGAAGTTGCTGGAATGTGAAATGCCACCCCATCCCCAGGATCATCTATTTGAATACCTGGTCCCCAGCTGATGGCACTCTTTGAAAATCCAGGAAATCTTTGGGATGTAGGGCCTCGCTGGTGGAGGTTGGTCGCTGGATCTGCATCTCACGAAGTCCCTAATGGTATGGTGAGAAGGCTAACAGACACTTCTCCTCATAAGCCAAAGTATATTGGGGCTTTCTCAACAAAGCTTTCTTTCCTTGAGGAGGGAAAGGAGGAAAGCAATGGCCTGCTGTTGGTGTTACAGCTCCACCAGAACTCAGAAAGCTATGAAGAGCAAGAGGTAGGTAGAATCCACAGGCAAAGCTCAAGCCAGAGACGGTTGTGGGAGACAAACTGGGAACCCACACTTTCAGCAACCCTAGGAATAATTTCTGAGGAGTGTAGCAAGAGAAACCAGGTGGGGGGAAAGCAAGGCTGATACAAACTCAAGGAATGTCTAGAAGCAGGAGGAAGATAATAAAACAAGGAGTAAGGCGATGACTTCTCAGAATTAAAAGAGACCCTGGAGGAGGACCGGGAAAGAGGGAAAGAAAGGGAAAGTGTGGGTGACAGCATAAGATGCCACCCAACCCGTCCTTCCAAACGCCTTGAGTACAAGATGTTATCAGGGGCCTCTCTTGGCAGCATAAGCCAGTGTCTGGGCCAGAGAGCTGTCCAGTCCATATCTGAATCCATCCTGATGAGCCCCAAGTCTCCTGAGTGAGTGTTGTTGAAATGGGAAGCCCTCTGACCAACCACACTCAGCACCCAAGGGCCGCTCCACTGTGGAAAGGCCTGCCCCTGTGAGGTTAGAGGAGGCTCTGCGCCCTTGGGTGTGAGTCTAGTTTTACATCCTCTTGACGCCATCTTTGCTTCCTCCGGTCCTTTTACAGGTGCCAGACCCAAGGGAGCTCTTTAATACACAGCCTGAATCCTGAAGCAGACCCTTCCTACGGCCAGTGGGTTAAGAGCTATCAAAAAGGATGATGGACAATGCAGACCCATGGGGCCTCAGGAGGATGCTCAAGGTACCAACCTTTGGAGGGAGTAAGGAGTCCTGAGGTCCAAGATTTGGGCTTCTCTGATCCTACTGCTCTGAATAGACCTAGAACCCACATTTCCCTAAGCTTACAATGCTGGTCTGACAGAAGGAAGCCTGTCCGTGTGCTTCACTTCCCCAGCACTGGCCACATTAGGAGACCTGAGACACTTATAAATGAAAGCAGCAGGTAACCAAGTGTGCAATTTGGTGGTACAAGTTTAATTCCACTAAGCTTACATGTTAGCACTATAGAATTATCAGTTGAAGACCAAATAATGATGATGATGATAACAAGCATATAAACATTTAGGAATGTCCCAAACTCCCATCCAAGGGTACCCTGGCCCAGACCCTCTGAAGTGTCCACAGTTACCAAGAAAAGATGGCATGACCTTGCTGCAGGGGGATCTTGTGATCATGTGGCCCTTAGGAAATACGTTTCTCACATTTTTTTTTTACCATCCCCCTTTCTATGAAGCTGATGAGCAGGAAGAAAAGGTACAAGCTTCTTGTAAAAAGGCAAATGCTTCTGGGTGTCTTAGTGTGAAGTGGATATCACCTCCGTCATCCTCCTGACATTTTCTGCTCACTAGCAATATTGAGGAAGGGCAGAGTGTAAGATGTGGTTAAAAAACACATTAAAGCAGTGTGCGGAGAGTCTTGTGGAAAAGTGGGAGGGGGGAGAATAGAAGCACCTGGAAGGGACAGGAGCACTACAAGAAGACCAACAAAGACAACAAACCCATGCCCAGGGTGCCTTGCAGAGACTAATGAACCACCAAGGACCATGGTTCACAGAGGAATTCCAAGACAGCCATGGCTACACAGAGAAACCTTATCTCAAAAAACAAAACAAACACAAACAAAAGAACAATGTCACATCATCAATTTTCTATCATATCAGCAACAATTAAACATGATGGCAACCATTGTCAAAAGAAGAGGGCAAAGGACAAGTTTATACAATGAAATGGATGCTGGCTGTCTTTGGAAGAATGGTTTGGTAACACCTGCTGATATACATATCAACCTAGACAAGTCAGTCTTCTGAATGTGTCCTGAAAAAAGGATCATTAATGAGTAAAAATGTGGCCACACCAAAAAAAAAAAAAAAAAAAAAATGCTCGATGCAACACAGTTTATAAGTAGGGAAGAAAACTGGAACCAAGTGAAATGCACGATTCATTGGTTAAGTCAACAGCAAACCATCTGCTAAGGAATGCAATATAACTCAGACAAGGATGAAGTGTATTTGGGTACCATTTCCAGAATCACTGTCAGACTTTCCTTCTACTTCTCCCACACACAAACGATGCACCCTGTCTGGAGATTTGGTTAACTTCTCTAGGTCTCAGCTTCCTCCTCACTGAAGACAATCATACTGTCCATCATAGGGTGGGTGTGGGGAGGACTCAATGGGGAAAACATTCTTTAGAGGACTTGACATAAGGACGTGTTGGATAAATGTCACAGAGTGACAGTGTCGGTATGAAGATGGAAAATACTCACTACAGTTACTGGTTAGGAAGGCACACAACTCACGAACTGTGCTGAAAGACCAGAAGCTTCTTTAACAAGTTAAAAGACAAACACAAAATGAAGACGCACAGGAGTCTTGTGTTTATACAACTTATACAAAGCAGACCTGAGGGCATCCAGGTGGAATGTTTGGCACAAGCAACGTCTTCGGACTTGAGCTGCTTCCATCTTTTCCTGGAAAATGCATGCACTCTCCCATTCTTGCCTATGTTGGGGTTTCCTTGTGGCCAGGAGAGACTCGAGGATCTGAGGAGGCCTGACTCTGCTTCAGGTAAGGCTCCTAAAACAGGTGGTGTCTTTTTATCTGGAGTTTTTAATTAGCTGAGGATTTCTCACAATATATTTGTTCATATTCAACTCCTCCCAAGTCTATCCATCTTCCTCATTCACTCAACTCTGTGTCCTCTTTTTTTTTTTTTTTCCTTTGAATGACCATCAGGTACAATTGGTGCTGCCCATATACTCTTGGCTGCATGGCCTTCCACTCAGAGTATGGTTAGGGAGTCACACTTTTAAGGAAAACTGACACTCTCTCTCTCCACAGCTCTCAACTGCCAATAGCTCCTCACTTAGAGGTGGGACGTTGTACCCACCTCTACCGTTCCATGCTGGAACTTGGTCTGGTGTGGGGTTGTGCAGATCTTAATGTATGCAGCCACAACTGTCATGAATCCATATGTTCAATAGCCCTCCTGCACCCAGAGAACACTGTTCCTTCGAAGCTATACACCACCTCTGACTCTTACAATCTTCCAGATCCTCTTCTACAATGAACCCTGAACCTTGCGATGGCACAGACATCCCATTTAGGGCTGAGCATTCTACAGTCTTTTAGTCTCTGCACTTTGACCAGTTTTAGATCTCTTTTAATCAACATCTACTGTAGAAGGAAGAAGAGAAGAAGAAGAAGAAGAAAGAAGAAGAAGAAGAAGAAGAAGAAGAAGAAGAAGAGAAGAAGAAGAAGAAGAAGAGAAGAAGAAGAAGAAAGAGAAGAAGAAGAGAAGAAGAAGCTTTTCTGGTGAGGGATGAGAGAAGCACCTAATCTATAAGTATAAGTTATTAGAAATAAGTTTAATTCTACTCAATACCATTTAGGGAAGTAATCACAATGGATTCTTTCTGGAGCTTATGGCCTATCTAGAAGCAAAGCTTCTTGCTCCCTATGAAAGTGTCATGTATGGTCTTCAACTTGTCAAGCGGGCCTTAAATCCCATCAAACAGTGATTGGTTACTTCTGTGACATTAATGCCACTGTTGCATCAGTGGGAATGTCTTGCCAGGCCAGTAATTGTTTGTGGAATTCAGGATTCACAACTCAGTAATACTGGTGATTGCTTTTTGCCTCTGGTAGTGTGCATAGCACCTTCCTGACCTATGAAAGCTAGCCAGTAGGGAAAAAGCTTTCAGGGAAGGACCAGCTTGATTCCTCTATGCTCTATAATTCAAGCATTTGGTGTTTTCAGCAATAGGGACGTGACATCAAATTCTGGGTAGTAACCAAGAGCACTGACAATAGCGAATAATTTATGGGGGTGCTTTATCTTTAGCAGAGGGCATCAGATTGCATTATAGATGGTTGTGAGCTACCATGTGGTTGCTGGGATTTGAACTCGGGACCTCTGGAAGAGCAAGCAGCGCTCTTAACCACTGAGCCATCTCTCCAGCCCAAGAGACGATGTCTTAAAGGAGCTTTAGAGAAGTGAGTATCTCTAGCAAGCTTGATGGTCTTGTAAACAGTTTAGAAGCTGAACTCTGTAGATAGGTGCATCCTCTAGGTGTCATTTACAGGAATAGCATAAAATAGGTTTATTTTTTTAAAAAGAAAAGGATATGGAAGTTAATCAAGGTCACAAGTATGGCTAAGAAGTAAAATCCCAGATCTGAATAGATGAAGAAAGATCAGACTAGTATAAATACAGCAAAGAAGGTTGGCGGCAAGCATGTAATTTAGAAATAAGCTCAACATCTGTGGAGGCTGCATGCGCTACATTGTACAAAGGGGATACTACCTTGCTGAGATTCTTTTTAACTTCTTCATCCGAGACTCATATTCTTAACATTTCCCCCTTTTAGGGTGGACATGGCATTACCCCCTTTCCAGTGTAACTGGTTGAGTTGGAAGAAGTAATGAAGCCATGACAGTGAGGGCTAAGCAGTGGAATTCTGGAACTTACTGCAAAGTAAGTGCCTAAGGTCGGCTGCAGCTGCAATGGTGGCCCCATGCCTGAGCATCCAAGACAGTCCTCTTGAAGGAAACTCAAGGTGGAGGAGATACATCATAGGGAACAGTGGTAGGTTAACACAGCAAACCGAGACCAGGCCATTCCTGTTTGTGCCCTTCATGCGACATCAGAGGGTTGATAGGTAGGCTGCTGTAGGGATAGTTGGTGTGCTCACTGTGTTCGCCTCTTGTGGGTTCCCTCATCACCATAACATTTCTCTGTTGGCTACAGTGTGTCATGAGTAAGCCACCACAAGCAAGCCTTGTCTCCACAGCACTGACTCTCACCCTTCCACATGCTGTGACGCATCTTAATGCATCATGTATGGTGACCCCAACCATAAAATTATATTTCTTGCTACTTCAAACTGCAAGTTCACTATGTCATGAATCATAATGTAAACAGATGTCTTCCAGTGTTCTTAGGGGACTCCTGGGAAAGGGTGGTTACACTTCCAAAGGGGCCGTGACCCACGGGTTGAGAACCACTGCTCTGCAGTGTGCCTTCCAGTGAACCTTCCAAAAGTGGGTCAGTGGAACAGGGCCAAATACAATCAGGGATGGCAGCTGGAAACACTAAGCTCCAAGCTGAGCAGCAACCAGGCAAGTTAAATCAGGACAAAAGTCTTTTTTCATAAGGATTCATAAGGAAGTTTTAAGCTTTCAAAACATTTTCTGGATAAATGGTTCCTATCCTGGGATCTTTGTGTCTCGTGAAGTCTTTGAACTTTCTGTATTCGCTTGCAGACTGAGTTGAAAACCTGGGGCTTGGAGCTGCTGGGTCATGACTCTAGTAATATTCCATGCAACTTGTAGTCACCCAATAAACCGTAGAACAGTAGCCGGGTGGGCGGTTCAAGGGATGTGCGTGGAAAGTGTGAGTGCTCACATATGGAGCACAGCACAAGACCAGGTGTCTTCCTCATTTCTCTCCACATTACTGACTTGAGGTAGGGTCTCTCACTGAACTCAAAGTTTGTCATTTCAGCTGTGCTGGCCGGCCAGAGAGGTCTCTGGAGCCACCTGTCTCTGCCTTCCAGAGCTGAGGTCACAGGCACATGAGGTCTGGCCTGGATTTTGACACAGGTTTTAGGATTTGAATTGAGGTCTTTATACCTGTCAAGCCAAGTACTCTTACCTCCTGGGCTATCTCCCTAGCTCCAACATCAGCCTTTCATGTAGCTATACCTAAATTTTCCTGGCCTCTTCTGTGAACAGAACAAGGCACATAGTAAGGGTTTAGGGATTATCTACACTCAGCTCTCTGCACAGGTTCCACACCTGCAAAATCAGCCAACTTGAGGATGAAGATTTCTGTTAGTGTTTATTTTTGACAATTTCACAGGTATATATAATTACACAACCGTATATACCCCATTTCTCCCCTCGAACTCTACCTGTAGCTCTTCCAACACGCCTCCTCCATCCTTCATGATTTTTTTTATTTTGTTTTGATAGTAAACTAAGTCCTGTTAATGCTGCCTCGGCAAGGGGGGGGGGGTGGGGAGGTGCAGCGGGGGCAGGGGGAGGCAGGTGAGGCATCCATTAGAACATATAAACCTGCCAGGGCCACATCCTCAAAAAAGTATTTTTCTCTCCCCAGCCACTGAGGCAATCAGTAGGGTGACACCTGGAGATAACCTTCTTCACCTATTTTGGGGATTTAGCTGGCTTGACCTTGCGCAGGCGACGTACCTGCTGTAAGTTCATGAATTTTGTAGCCATTCTGGGTCGGCAGGACAGCACTGCACAGGCCCCTCCCCATACCCCAACTCTCACATGCTTTCTGTCTCCCTTCAGCTGTGTCCTCTAAGTCTTGGTGGTGACTACCGGTAGGAGAGAGAGCATCTTAAAACAAAATTGTGTCTGAGGAGTTATAGACTTTTTTCCTGTCTTTGCTCCAAAAATGACACAGAACCAAAATGCATGAGATAGTACAGATAGACAATCTAGAGATGGCTTAGCACATAGCGGAGAATGTATGCAAATTATATGTAAGTACAATGTCACTGTATGGGAGGGACCTTAGCAGCCTTGGTTAGTATAAGTATGGAGGGAAATATTGACATCTCTCGGCCCCTGTGCCTATCCAGGGACAGCTGCTGTGCTTAGATGTGAGGGCTCAAACAGTGGGGTTACATGTAATTCTAGAAAAGTCAGACATCAAGTCCCTTAAATAG
>NW_026131559.1:0-41062 GCF_903995435.1 Acomys russatus
TGCCCGTGTGTAGTCCAGGAGAGAAACGGTGGTGGAGAAGATCCAAGCCTTAGAGGGAAAAGTTAGAGATGCTTATTAAGGAGAAAGGAAGAGACTCCAGGACACAGGCAGATGAATCAGACATGAGAGTGAGAAAATTCTCAGACCCAGGGCAGAGCCTACCACACCAGCACCTGAGGAAAGGAAAAGGGAAAGAGGGTGCCTAGGATGGTGTTGTAAGCCAACCCTAGCTTTCTCCATCTATGCAGGAGAGGACCGCGGAGGTGAGAGGCACCCCCAAAGGTTCTAGAGAAGTGCAGTGGAATCCCTTTTTTAAAGGAAATTTGCTGACTGTTGCATGCTCTTTTGAATCTTTCATTCAGTATTAAGGTCTATGTGAAAATCACATTCTCACTGGTACACAGATTCATCTCATGTTCTCCACATATGCACTTAAGTAGATTGCTTCCTTTTACTCTGGCGGTTGTGAAACAGGGTCTCACTCCGTACCATTGGGTTACCATAATTTCATACATAGAACAGGGAACATTACTTTCTCTCTTTTTTTACTTGTTCTATTAATTTATTCATATTACATCTAAATTGTTTATCCTATCCCTTGTATCCTTCTGTTCCTCCATTCCTTTCATTTTCACTCTAGTCCCCTTCCCTATGTCTGTGGCTGAGGGGGACCTCCTCCCCCTCTATATGATCATAAGGTATCAAGTCTCTTCTTGATATCCTATTATCTTTCCTTTGAGTGCCACCATGCCCCCCCATCAAAGAGATATGGTCAAATATGTGGAAACAGAGTTCATGTAAAAGTCAGTCCTCACTCTCCACTCAACTGTGGAGAATATCCTGTCCATTGTCAAGATCGAGGTTGGGGTTTGATGATTACTACACATATTGTCCTTGCTTGGTGCCATAGTCTGAGCAGAAACCCTCGGCCCATATCTGCCCACCATAATGTTCTTCTTGTAGGTTTCTAGGACCCTCTGGATCCCTCTATTTCCCCATTCTCCAATACTTCTCTCACTTGGAGTCACAAGAGGATTTCTTCACATTTATCCCATTTTACTGGTAAGTGAAGAGTTTCATGGACATGACCCTTGAACTAGGGTCCAATTATTAGTGAGTATATATTCCTTTAGTTATCAGGAAAATGCAAATCCAAACCACTCAGAGATTTCATCTTAGATCCATCAGAATGGCTAAGATCAAGAATTCAAGTGACATCACAGGCTGGTGAGGATTTGGAGAGAGAGGAACAGTTCTTTATTGTTGGTGGGAATGCAAACTTGAACAACCACTTTGGAAATTTATCTCAGAAAACTGAGACCCAGCAATTCCACTCCTTGGAATATACCTAGAAGATGCTCTAGCACACAACAACGGCATATGCTCAACCAGGTTCAAAGCAGCCTTCATAATAGCCAGAACCTGGAAAAAGCCTAGGTGTTCATCATTAGAAGAATGGATAAAGAAACTGTGGAACTTCTACAGTATGGAATACTACTGAGCTATTAAAAAAAAAGAATTCCCGAAATTTGTGAACAAATGGATGGAACTAGAAATTCTCATACTGAGTGAGTTAACCCAGAAACAGAAAGACTCAAATGGTATATACTCACTTATAATTGAACACTTTCTCTCTTTTTAAAATATATTTTCACAGTTATTGTGGCAAATGGTAAAAATTTTTATTTAAATAATTTATTCAGATTAAATCTCATTTTTATCCCCTTACTTGTATCTTCCAATTCCTCATCCTTCCCATTTTCATCCTAATGCACGCCCCTAAATTTGTGACAGAAAGGGACCTTCTCCCCCACTATAAGATCACAGCCTATCATTACTCTTCTTGGTAGTCTGTTAACTTTTCCTCTGAGCATTAAAAAAATCTCCTCACCAAGATGAAATGGTCAAGTAGGAGTCACCAGAGTTCATGTCTGAGTCAGTCCCTGCTAGCCACACAATTGTGGAGAATGTGGTGTCCATTGTCTAGATCTGGATAGGTATTCTAGGTTTACTATATGCATTGTCTTTGGTTGGTACAGTATTTTTAGCTGACCTACCTGGGTCCAGTTCTGTCAGCTTTAAGCGTCTTGTTGTAGGTGTCTAGGACACTCTGGGTCCTTCTATTTCCCTATTCATGCTTACCCCTCTTACCTAGAGTACCAGTTGAATTCCCAGTATCTATCCTACTCTTTGGCTACATACTTGGTAGGATTTTAATGACCATTTTGAAGATGAGTGGAGACAGTGCATATTGTTGCCCTAATTCTGTTCAATATTTTAAGGCATAGTCTGTAAGTCATACTGCCATCCTTGCATTAGCTATCTAGGCCAAACTGGTCACATATCAACAGTGAACTTTCAAAATCTGCATACAAACTGTTTGGATTAAAACATGCGCTACACGTTCCTGGCTTTATTCTTACTTTAATTGAAGTTTTTCTACTTTTCTTTCCATCAAATACAATGTTTTCAGTCTGTTTGCCATGAAAATTCTATTATGTCATGTCATTACTTGTTATTTGTATTCCAACATGTTTCTTTATTTACTCTGAATAGATGATGGACTTCTTTATAATACATTTATGAATATTTTTGTATAATCATATAATTCCATCTTAGAGTGTAGTTACATTATTTATCTCATTTAACTGATCTGCATTTGTGAATCATGCATGCATTTATTGAATGAAATATACTTGGGTGTAGAGAACAAATGTTATGGTGTGTTGAATTGTCCTGATAGGTGTTTATTTGAGAATTATTTCATCCATCTCAACCAAAGTAAATGTGTTCATGGATTTTGTTTGTTTTTTTGTTTGTTTCTAATTCATAATGATGTATCACCCACATTTTTATAGAAGGATTTCATTCAGTTTAAAAATAAAATATTTCCCATGGAAGTAACAAAAAAATTTGAGGGTGTTATTATTGTTGTTGTTGTTTTATTGAACCAATCTTGTTGTCTATAAATTTTTATTAGAGAATGTCATCATTAACAATAAATTATTATTGTTGATTATTTAGTGAATATTGTCTACTTATTGATATTGTAGTACTTGATAGTTTTCTAATAGTTGCTTTTCTCTGGATCTAAGTGCTTTCTATGTGTTCCTTTGATTCATGCATTCATCATGTGAAATGGTTCAACTAGTGTCTTTTCTCGTAATTTTTCATTGCTTATAAATTCTTGTGAGTGTGTCTATTATTGAACTCTCTTCTGTATCCTTCTATTATGAGGAATAACTTTTCTGTTTTAGTTAATGTGGTTGGCTGCTAAATGTTTGAAATACATCACTATTACTCTCCTCCTGTAAGAACGTCCATAGTGACATTGACTGATATACAGATGGGAACTTGAAATGTCAGAGTCTTCCGTACTGCAGCCTTCAACTTTACGTCTTTGTTACAAAATAATTTTTAAGTTAAATATGCCAAAGGTTTCTCATTTACTGATTTTTGAATGTTTACTATATAAATGACTGTTGTATCTCAATGGCCACACATCTCATTTGAAATTTATATTTACATTATACTGGATATATTGTTGATAAGTTGAATGTGTCCTTCATTTCCGCTTGTGATCTGGACTGTAAATCTGATCTTTTAAGCAGGAAACTTCAAGTCTGCTATATTTTGAATCTTATGTTTTGTTTTATTTTTGTTATAGTCTGAATTTTCTAATACTTATGCACAATATTTAAGTTTTGCGATCTTGTTTTTATCTTGAACTATCGTCTTGCTGAGACTTTTTATTTAGAATATTATTTCATTTAATTTGTTTTTCCTTTATTTTCTGTTTGAATATTTTTATTATTTTTTACTTTCATGTAATTCCTTTTTATCATGCTTTTTCAGTGACTTATTTTATGTTAGTTTTTGTGATCCTTTTTATCCTTCATGAAGTAATTTATGTCTCTTCTTCTCACTTTTCATAAAACAGTCAAATAATCATTCTTTGAATCATATATTTAGCATATCATTGAACATACTCTCATTTAAGACTATGACTATAACATTTTGAGCTAGGTAGATTTGATATCATCATTTTTATGTTTGTTTGTTTCTGCATGTATCCTGATATGCATATCTGGAAGCACAGCAATGGATCTATATTTTTTAGTGTTGAGTGTTATTATAGTGCATGTCTTTGTAATACTCAATCAAGCTGTGTCTAAAACACATATGAGATTTCACTGCTGACATTGTAGGCATATATATCTCAGTAGCTAAATTTCAGATCCTGTGTTCCTTTACATAACAATGATTCTCCTTATCACTCTGAGAAGGACTATTAACTGCAAATGCCAGAGTACATGAGCAACCTGAATTTCTGGACTTAACATTTTTAAAATTTGAACAACTTTGTGGCTGCATAGTTCGAATAGATTACCTTCAAAGAAACCACATCAGAGTTCATGCCTATAACATACCCTGGAGCTCTGATGGAATTTTTTATACACAAATTTCTGCACAGCAAAAAAGTATTACTACCAAATACCTTCAAGTACAGAGATGAAAAGTAGACACCAATTCATTAGTTTGAATGAACTACAATTAAAAGGACCAAGCAAGGATACTGTTGTGAGCAGTTTCTTTACACAGCATAATTCAGAGCTGAGGCATGGAAAAAAATGTGAATAACAATTTATTTTTTTGCACCCATTTTGCACATCTAAGCTGTCTCACATTTCCAGAAGTCTGCATTACTCTTCAATATCCAAAAACACCATATACACCAGTGTTGCATGGACATATATCCAAACAGAAAACCCATATACATATAAAAAATAAAGAAAATAAAAAATAATAGTTCATAGAATACTTAAGATGTATCAAAAAATTATTAATTTATGATTAGAGGGGTTGACAATTTAGAGATTTTTGTCAGAAAGCTTAACCAAATATAAAGTAAAACTGTTGCCTTCTCTTTGATCACTTCCCCCTGATGGGGTACCTTACCAAATCACAGAGGAAGAGTATGCAGGTAGTCCTTATGATACTTGATAGGCTGGGGTCAGTGAGTAGGGGAGAAGGGTTCCCCTCTCTGAGGACTAGGGAAGAGGCATAGGGGAAAGGAAGAGAGAGGGGTGGGTCTGGAAGGACATGGGGGAGTTGGCTAAGGCTGTGATGTAAAATAAATAAAATAAAAATTTTAAATTAAAACAATAATTAAAACTAAAAGAAATGATGAGTTTGTTTTCTAATTCCTTTGTATTTTTAATTTACTGCATCATTACAGTAAGCCTCAGTCTCTTTAACTTGTGTATCTGAGATTCATAATAAGTGAGAAAATCGCTATATAGTAATAAGAATGTTATCATGAGTATGTGGCTCACTTTCCTGAAAATATTATAAATCAGTGATCAAAAGTTGTTTCATATTCATATTAAAAAACAAAAACAAATTTTCTGTTATAATAAAATACAATTTAACTATTGCATGAACTCCTTGAAGAATTAACATCAAAAATAGTGAAGATCAGAAATGTAACATAGGAGACTAGAAGTAGATTCCTTATGTGACAGTTTTTTCATTTCACTTATTTATTAAAAAACATAAACAGACCAACTAAACATACAGTGTTTACTTGTATGTAATGGACATCAGTACAGTTCTTTCAACTCACCTGTAGACTTCCTGTGGCCCACTCTATCATGTCTTCAGATAAATGGAGCTGTTGACCATGTGGAAAATATAGACTAAATTTTCCTATATTCACTTTAAGATCAAAATCATGTGGGAGATTTCAAATGTAGAAAATGTCATACTCTTTCTGAAGTTTTTCTTTCTGGTTCATGGTCACTTTGTCTCTATTAGGACTAGTGAAGTGGGTTTTTCTCATCAAGAAGTGCATCTGAAAGACAGGCAGCATTATATAATACATATGCCCTTCCTTAAAGGAAGAAAATGTATGATAATTTTATCTGAAATACAATTTTATTGAAGGTATCTTGTAGAAATTTTCTTGAAGTGATAAATGATATATTAATTTGTTATAATGTTTGCATAATTTTAGTTCACTGAAAGGAAACTATGAAACACAAGCATAGACAAGCACATATACTTCAAACATAGATGTACAACACACACACACACACACATGCATCTGCACGCAGAGAGACCTAAATCTATGCAGAGATACACACATAATATAGCCCCATATTTGTTTACACACACATTAATATACATGCCCAGACACACATCTGAGCATACAGGCACAGACAGACATATACACCCAAACAGACACACAAGTACAGAAATATACCAAACTCATACATAGACACACACATGCATAGACAAATGCACATAGGGAGACATAATGAGATACAAATATTCACAGAGAAATTGACAAAAAAACACATTAATTCTCACAGTATCGAAAAAGGAGAGGCAGACAGAAACATACACACACACAAACAACACACACACAGAGCAAGAGATATACATATGTGCAATCCAATATACAGAAACACAGAACACACAGACACATGCACTGACAAATAACGTCAGAAACACATACAAAAACAGAAACAAACATACACATGGGCATTGAAACACAGACAATTTATGCTCATTTCTACAAAAAGACAGATAGTCAGATGTACAGAAACACACACACACACACAAGTGCACACCTATCTGTGCACATACACATAAACACAGACATACATACCGATACAAAAGGAACACATTTAGAAACAGAAACACATTGAGAAACATATATTCAAACAAATAACTGTGTGTGTGTGTGTGTGTGTGTGTGTGTGTGTGCAATAAAATGATTCACATAACTATTTCTGTGCAATTCTACTAAGACTTTGAGTAAGGTGAAAAGAGCCTACATCTGGGGAGAATCAATTGAAAAAACAATCCCCTGAACTTATTACCTCAAATTTCAGAATTAAAGAACAAACACTCATCTCCTCATCATGGAGACAATTAATGAGAAAACACTAATTGTCTCTCAAGTATTAAAACACGTATGATTATATTCAGTTGCTCCGTTAGAGAATCACTGATTTTCACTGATAAATGGTGTCTTTCATTCCAATAACTTTCTATTAAATATCTATACATAGATCTAGATTTATTGTGTCAGTATAAAAAACATTTAGAAACCTAGGTTTTGGGGAAACATTTCCTAGTTCACTCAGTTAATCATCTGAGAGACTCTTAAAAACTATGACATTGATAAGATCATGTATAATCCAACAGAAGAAACCCTACCTTCGAGCAGATATGATCATATTTTTTCTCATTGTCAGTTGGCTGATTTTCTATCTGTTGAAGAAGCATCTCATGAATGACATGGGACAAAGCATATGCAGCATTGTATATGTCATAACTGCTACCACTGAAGGCTGTATCAAAAGTTTGTGTCATTAGCCATTCCAATGAGAAATTGGTTGAGCAGTTCTTCATTGTCTTACAGTTAGATGCTGAGGCTTCACAGTTAAAGTTCATCCACTTCAGTCTTGCCAGATATTTATCTGAGTAATGGAGAGGGTGCAATGTCTGGACAAAATTTTAAAACCTGAAATCTTACCATGGTGCTGTGAAAAAGCAAGAGTCTTTTGGAATGGGCCGGGTGTGAGATCTCTCTTATTTGTAGGAACATCCCACTGTGAAGTGGTGATCCATGTTCTTTGTATACCTAGAGATTCCCACATTCTAAAGGCCACAGCAAGAGTACTGTCTGTGTCACCATAAAGGATGACAACATTTCTGGATGATGCCATGATTTGATTGTAATACACTTCAGCTCTTGACATGTATACCTCCATGTTCACTGGGGTCATGTTCACAAAGGCAAAGCAGACTGTATCCTTTTCCATCTCTTCAAATCTGAGAGAAATTGTGTACCCTGTTCATTGTCAGAGATGGCCAGCCCTACTCAGTTGCAGTTTAAATAAAGTAAGAAGGCAACAAGGGCCATGGGGAGTTATGTATACTTGTGGGCCATCTGATAAATATAGGAAAATTGTACACAGACTTTCAGGAAAGGATGGAAAGGCCTATAAGTAAGATGAAGTACCTAGGACACAGGGAGCAGCATGAGGTAGCATGTACTTTTAAGAACTTGTAAACACATTTTATCTGTAAAAACGTCTAGAAATCCCCCTTATTTGTTACTTCTCCTCTTATTCCCATTTCACACAAAGAAATTTCAGATCCCCATCAAGTGTCTGAATAATAACATTGAACTACACAGATTGACATAAGGCCAGTAAGACCAGTCTCCTCTTTACACCCTTCTTTACATCTTATCAAAGCCACCAATGGAGAAACAAATTAATTAAATTTTAACCCAACAAACTCTCACCTCCTGAGATTCACAGCTGCACATTAATGTGTGTTATAGTACAGATGCTTCCCATTTTGGTCTTATAAGAAGTAGTATACAACTGACTACTTGGGACCAGTCATACTTAGGAGGATACAAATGAGTTGGTCGAGAAACATGAATGAGATATTTTAATTCTGACACACTTATAAAGTATGGTACTTGAAATACTAAAGACATATTTGGTAGAATATCCAAGTTTCTGTTTATTTCATCCAAGGAAAAAGCCAAAACCAGAGAAAACTTCCTTTCAGATGGTGTTCTGTAATATGGTACAATATTTACTATGTACAGAAGTAGACACATAATCATTTGCAATCCATACTATGACTATTCTCTACTTGAAGATATTTTCTTTATCCCTATGTTTGCAACAATTATCCCATGTAATAAGGTTTACAAACATAAAATAATGGAATCTTGGAACACCCTTAAAATTTCATGTGAGTTCACTTATAAAAAACATGCATATTCCATGGAAAAGCATGCCCATCTGTGGTTATTGAGTACTTTCTAAGAAGGTAAAGACAAGGTCACAGGTTTGGACCAAGATGTAAACCTGATCATGTATTCATTTATTAATTATAGAGAAATATGAAAATTACACATGAGGGTTGAGCCTCTGAGTTTCTGGTATTTCCATATGAAATTAACTGAATTGGCTAAGGTAGTGAAAGAATGACTGATGAGTGTACAGGAGTATTTCTGTGGCAATATTTGGTACCTGTACTAATAATAAATTATAATTAGTTGAAAATATATTTATCATATTCTCCTCTATCCATCTTCATATTGTTGTTATTATTTTTAGATTATTTTTCAGGCAGAGCATCTTTTTACTGGTTTATTTTCAAATAAATTCACACACAGGAGATGCATATTTAAATATATGTATGTCTGACTTTGGAAATCAATCTGTTACTTTATCAGAAAACTGGTACAAGCTTAACCTCCAGAAATAGCTATACCATACCTGGACATAAACCCTAGGACACTTGCTCAATTATGTTCATAACAGCTTTATTCATTATAGCTAGAATCCAGAAAAATGATTTCACTCAAACAATGGAGAATAAACAATGAAATACTACTCAGATATAAAAACAAAGACAATCATGTTTTTTTTCAGGCAAGTAGACTAGAAAATATCTGCAGAGTGTGATAACCCAGACTAACAAAAACACACATGGATGTATTTACTTAGCCATATAGTACAGGATAAAAATACTAGAATTTACTGACCCAAAGAAAATGAGTAAGAAGGAGGAACCCAGAGAGGATGCTTTGTTCTAACTAAGAAAGGAAAATAAAATAGACAGAAGAAGAAATTGAAGATATGGAACAAGGTAGGAGAGAGAGCTCAGATTGAAATGAGGGTGGATATCAGACCTGGGGAGAACTGATGCAGCAGGTCAGGGCCTGAACAGTAAGAATAAGGTATGAGTGGATATATCTGACAAGGTGGATAAATAAGACAGTTCTGGGATAATATTGTGGTGACTCACTTGAGAGGACACCCTCTAACTAGGCAGAACTCCTAGTGGAGGGAGGGGAATACCAACCAACCCACAAGAACTATGACTCAAAATCTACCTTTCCTACAAGATATGCAGGGATAAAAATAGAGCAGAGATTTAGGGAATGTCCAAGCAATGCCTGGCCAAAACTGAGACTCAGAACACAGGAGAGAGACAACCTCTGACACTATTATTGATACTCTGCTGTGCTTTCAGACAGGAGCCAGGCATAAATGTCCCCTGAGGGTTCCAGACATCAGTGAATCAAAACAGATGCTAAGAATCAAACCCAAAAATTAGACAAAGTGTTCGGAGTCCTGTAGAAAAGTAGGGAGAAGTATAGGAGGCTGAAGAACTAACATGAACTACACAAGAAAATCAGCAGTCAATTTATCAGGAAGTAGGGGGGCATTGTGGAGACTCAATCACCAACCAAGGATCCTCAAAAGACTGGACCTAGGACACCTACACAGATGTGTAGGTGATGTGTAGATCAGGCTTAGTGTGGGTCCCCTAGTAAGATGAGCTGGGACTGCCTCTGACATGGACTCTGTTGCCCTTTTTAAAAATTCTCTTTCCCTTGGTAGGGTTTCATTTTCAGGCCACATGTTAAGAATACGCACTCAGTCCTGATGTGATTGATGAGTTGAGGTGATTTGGTCAGGGGCTTCCTTTCTTTGAATAACAGAGAATGCAGATGGAGTAGAAGGAAAGAGCATGGGACCAGGAATAGAGGAGGGAGCGGGCAATGATCAGTAGGTAAAATATATAAACACATATATTACTTAAAATTGATGTATGCCTGTATGTGTCTGGATGTATGGAGCTAAACAATGCTCTTTTATGACATGCACAAAAATTAACTTGAGGGTTTTTTTATTCTCTTATGGGAAAAAATCACTCCTGTCTTTTGCTAGTTATTTCCTATCATCTGAACAATAAGCATCAAATATAATCCTTCACTCAGAATGATTCACTCATATTTAAATATAATTAGATTTCCATTTAGAAATTGTACCTTTGAGTTATCTTTGTCTATACAAATAGCTCCTTTTAGAATACCCTTTATTACAGCACAGAAAAATTGCCATTGGAAATTTCAGTAAAACACATTAGAAAGTTGATACTTGAACTTTTGTGACACAAACACTAACTCTTGCATACTAAACATAAACAGCATCAATTACTTGAGCTACCAGAGTGGCCTAGTAGTCTAAATGGCTTGCTGTGCTTGGAACAACAGTCAGAAATCCACAAAGTACATATGTGTAGAGTATCCACATGTTAAAATATGTGATTATACTTAGTAAAGTTACTGAAAGAGAAATGTAAGTAGTAACTGTGGTAAAAGTGTAAGAGAAATAACAGCTTAGACATAAAAAGAAGTCACATATTTCTTAAAGAACTGCAGAGATGAGCTACTAGGAAACTTCTCTATTTCTGTACTCAAGCACTATCAACTATATATGCGACAAAGGTAACTCAGTCATTTGACAAGGAAGCAAGGAGTCACCACTAGTGATACACTGTTTTCTCAAACACAAAATTTACAATCCAAGCATTCTTTTTTTCTGGTAAAACATATTTTGACCACACTTCGAGTTATACCAGCAGAACCCTAGCAGCTTACTGAGAATAAGTAAGAACTAGAAATTGCAGTGAGATTTGCTTGTGCAAATATTACATGTTTGTAAAATACAATGTAAAGAGTAAAGCATATGGGAAATCTTTCTGATATCATTTTAATAAAAAAGAGCAAAAATTAAGTTGGAATATAAGATATTTTTGTTTCTCTTTATGGGAAAAATAATCCCTCCTGTCTCTTCCTAGTCATTTCATGTCATCTGAACAACAAACATCAGACATACTCCTTCATTCTGAACGATTCACTCAGATTAAAATATAATTACTTTTACACTTAGAAATTGTAACTTTGTGTTATCTTTGTCGACAAAATAGCCCATTTTAGAATGCCCTTTATTACTACACTGAAAATTTCCATCAAAAATTTCAGCATCACATGATAGGAATTTGTGACTAGAATTTCTGTGACTCAAACACTAACTTATGAATGCTAAACATTAGAAACACCAGTTACTTGAGCTGTCAGAGTAGCCTAGTAGTATGAAGTGATGTTCTTAAAAACAACTATCAGAAATCCATAATGCCAAAATGTATACAGTAACCACATAGTAAAATATGCAATTATACTTAGTAAAATTACTGAAAGAGAAACATAATTGGCAAATGTGATAGAAGTGTCAGAAAATAAACAACTTAGACTTAAAGAGGAAGAAACATAATTCTTTGTTTCTTTTTATTATTATTATTTATTCATTCTTTCATATTACTTCTCAATTATTATCCCATCTCTTGTATCCTCCAATTCCTCACTCCCACTTTCACCCTATTCCCATCCCCATGACTGTGACTGAGGGGGACCTCTTCCCCTTTTATGTGATCATAGGGTATGAAGTCTATTCTTAGTAGCCTGCTATTCTTCCCCTGAGTGCCATTGAGCCTTCACATCTAGGGGACATAGTCAAGCATGGGTCACCAGAGTTCATGTGTAAGTCAGTTCCCTCTCTTCACTCATCTGGGAAATGTCCTGTCCATTGGCTAGATCTGGGTAGGGATTCAATGTTTACTTCATGTATTGTTCTTGTTTGGTGCCATAGTTTCAGCATAACTGAGCCCAGTTCTGCCCATCATAACGTACATAAATTTTAAAAAATTGAAGAGATGACGTACTAGGAAACTCCTCCAATCATGTTCTCAAGTACTGTGAACTACCTACACATGCTACAAATGTAACCCAGTCAGATGACAAGGAAAGTAAATGAGCACCACTGTTAAAGATACCCTCAATTTTCAAACACAAAATTGATAGTCTAAGCATTCCTTCTTATGCTAAATAGAAAATAAAGGACTGGGCTTTGTAATACTTAAAAGCCAATGATTGTGTGTGTATACAAGTTAAGATGGAGATATAAGGGCATGTTTAAAGTTCACATTAGACAGAAATCCTACTTGCATTTTTGATGCAGGTTCAAAAGTCATAGAATGACCACACTCAGTTAATTTTAGAGAGTACATGAACATTTATGTGAAAGCTTTCTGTACTTAGGTGTACAACAAATATTAGGTGCCCCCACACAGAAACTTATAGTTACACAATGACAGAAACACACTATATGGCCATTAAATTGTACTTTATCAGGATGAAACTTACTGAACTACTAGGGGTATCTTTTGATAATAAAGCACTGAGTACTGTCCATTGGAAATTGTCAACAAGAGGGCTAATATTTATGATCATGGTAGAGATTGCTTTGTTCACTCAACTACTGGCCTTGAAATCAGGAGGCTAACTGGAAGAAACAAAATACTTTATGGGCTAAATAAATTAATAAAATAGCATTGAGTTTATAAAAGAATTCAATGTTGTTTCTTTTTGTGCACATTGGAAGAAAAACACAAGATTCAAAGGATTGTTCTGTTTTTCGTCTTCAGACTTCTCCAGAAATACTTGTGATGACATCTACATGAAAATTTACAAAGCACTTACAGCGTATCCAGAATGTTGCTAAAATAGTCTTTCTCCACAGACGATTGCAGTGCATGAAGGTAGAAAAAACACGCTTCCATTAACTCTCTGTCCTTTTCTTCATTCTTCATTCTCCAAAAGCACCTGGGCGGAGTAAAACTCATCATGAGAAGTGGAGTGTTCAGAAGTAAGTAGAGCAAAATCAAAGTGAACATATTTTTCCTATTATAAGCCTCGGTGTTGTGGATTGTGAAGTGTCATGCATATCAGCCTAACAAATGGGCACCCATGTGTTCCTATCTTCTTTTATTTTCTGGACAATGGAAAGCTTACTTGCACATTCATGATTCCTTTTTTCCCTTAGGCCCTTCCTCATTACTGGAGGATTCTTCCCTGGGACTTGTCATCTGAGGTCCACAGTCCATGTGGTAAACATGAGTTGAGAAATATATTTGATAATAGTTCTGTCTCTGGTTCCATTACATCATTCAGGTTTATGGATATTAAAATCCCTGAGCAGAGGCTGTTTAGTGAAAATTGTCTTTCAGTAGTATCTTATATACCTGTTTATGTGTACAACAATAGAAATTATGTCAGTAGATTTTTTTAGATTATGCACAGTGAAATATAAATTATTGATTAAGAAGGGGCATGCAAAATGGCTCATGAGTACAGGGTGAGCTTTGTACCACCAAGTCTTTATGATGCAGAGCTAGCCACTTGTCTGGGACATCTGAGAACCTCAAAACATACACACAGTGAAATATGTCACACTGGTGACAAATAAAGTATATCTATGCAAAGTTTATGTTTCTACTTTTGGAGAACCAATAATCAGGTGAAATCCAGAAATTTCTTGAGTCCTGTTGTACCAAAAACCATCCAGCTCCTCACAAAATAGCAGCTCATGTACACTTTAGTTGATTTTTAAATGGTCAACAATATCCAAAGTAACTCATTACCTTTGTGTATCATTTCAAATATTAAATGAGACTTACCCCTCAACCAATACCTACATTATTAGTAATAAACTATGTTAAATATTTGAGTTATAACACATGATCTCCATCCTAGAACCTCAGTTCTCATATATCAATAAAATGTGATAAAAAATCTTGTACTTCATCTTTGCTTTTCAGTATTGTTTTATACTCATTTCCATTCAAGTAATATTTGTAAAGAATACTTGTGCTGAGTATCTTGGAAGCGAATAATTGGGAAACAACTGTGATTTTAATGTGTAAACTCTTCCTATACAAATTTCAGAGTAATATTTTCTTCATTGCAGTGTAGAATCTGAATTGCCAGTATAAGCATATACTGATATTTTCTTCCCACTAGATTCACAAGATATTCCATCCCTAATTCCTGTATGCCTATGAACTTCTCAAATAATGCCTGACCTCACTTTTTGTGTAAAGTTGTCTGTGTCACACAAACACATACACACACATACACCAACAAACACTCCTACACACATAGATTCAAGACACACACTGTTGAAACTAGAATCTATGAAAATTCAGAATTTCTTAATTCTGCATATTTAGCTTAGCATAATGACCTTCTATTCCATTCCAAAATCCTGCTAATAAAATCATCATTTTTTCCACGTTGAAGTCAAATCCATTATTTACATATAGACTACCATGTGCTTTTCTCTGAATTCAAATAGTTCCAACAAAAGTATGGACCCAATAATTCTATTTGTTTAGTTTCATCTTTGATCTGTGGTTTCCATCATTTATGAATTATATACAAGTGAATTTTAAATATCTATCTGTTTTATCATTTAGTTAAAAATAACATTGTATATATTTAAAATATAAGAGATAATATATATTTAATTTTATTTAAGTAATTCATTCAGATTACATCTCAATTGTTATTCCCTCACTTGTATCTTCCCATTACTTCCTCCCTCACTCTTTCACCATGTAATCTTCCACTAGGCATGTGACAGAAGGGAACCTCCTCATCTACTATATGAACATGGCCTATCAGGTCTCATCTGGATAGCCTACTTACCCTTCCTCTGTGTGCCACCAGGCCTCCCCACCAAGGTGGAAGTGCTCAAACAGGGGGCAACAGAGTTCATGTCAGAGTTAGTCCCACTCTCCACACAACTGAGGAGAATGTGCTGTCCATTGACTTAATCTGAATAGAGAGCCTATGTTTATCACGTTCATTCTCCTTGGTTGGTAGAGTAGTTTGAGAAGACCCCATTAGGTCCCAATCTGCCATCCTTGATAGTCTTCTTGTAGGGTTTCTGTACCCTATGAGTCCTAATATTTCCCCATTCTCCCATGCCTCTATTGCCTGGGGACCCAATAGGAATTTTCAGCATCTATCCCAATCTCCTACTGAATGAAGACTCTCAGAGGTCATCCCTCTTGGGCTAGTGTCCAGTTATGAGTGAGTATATACCATGTGTATCTTTCTGGGTCTGGGTAAACTCAATCAGGATGATAATTTCAAGTTCCATCCACTTGCCTGCAAATTTCGAGATTTCCTTGTTTTTAATAGCTGAGTAATATTCCACAGTGTAAATGTACCACAGTTTCTTCATCCAGTTTTCGACTGAGGGACATCCAGGTTGTTTCCAGATTCTGGCTATTACAAAGAAGGCTGCTATGAACAAGGTTAAGCAAATGTCCTTGTGTGGTGGAGGATCTTTCGGGTGTATTCTGAGCAGTGGAATAAATAGGTCTTGAGGTAGCTCTATTCCCAGTTTTCTGAGAAAGTACCAGATTGGCCAGATTGATTTTCAAAGTGGATGTACAAGTTTGCACTCCCACTAGCAATGAAGGAGTATTCTCCTTTCTCCATATGCTCAGCAACATGTGCTGTCACCTGAGTTTTTTACCTTAGCCATTGTGATAGATGTAAGTCATTTTGAATTTCATTTCTCTGATGACTAAGGACATTGAGCATTTCTTTAAGCATTTCTGAGGCATTCTATATTCATCTGTTGAGAATTCTCTGTTTAGCTCTGTACCCCATAACTTAATTGAGTTATTTGTTTTGGTAGTATTTAGTTTCTTGAGGTCTTTATATGATTTGGATATTAGACCTTTGTAAGATGTAGGGTTGGTGAAGAACTTTTCCTGATATGTAGTAGCCTGTTGCTGTTTTTCTGTTGACAGCGTCTTCGGCCTTACAGAAGCTTCTCAACCTCACAAGGTCCCATTTGTTAATTCTTGACCTTAAGTACTGCGCTATTGGGTTTCTGTTCAGGAAGTTGTCTCCTGTGCCAATGGGTTCAAGGCTCTTTCCCACTTTTTCTTCTAACCAATTTAATGTATCTGGTTTTATGTTGAGGTCTTTATTCCATCTGGACTTGAGTTTTGTGCATGGTTATATATATGGGTCTAATTGCATTCTTCTTCATGTAGACATCCAGTTAGACCAGCACCATTTATTGAAGATACTGTCCTTTTTCCATTGAATAGATTTGCCTTCTTTGGCAAAAATCAAGTGACCATGTGTGTGTGGATTCATTTCTGTGTCTTTGTTTCGATTCCATTGATCAACCAGCCTATTGTTATGCCAAAACCATAATATTTTAATTACTGTTGCTATATAGTACAGCTTGAGATCAGGTAAAGAGATTCCTCTGCGAGATACTTTATTGTACAGAAGTTTTTTTGCTGTTCTGGGTTTTTTGTTTTTCCACATGAATTTGAGAATTGTTCTTTCAATGTCTTTAAAATTGTGTAGATATTTTGATAGGGATTGCAATGAATCTGTAAATTGCTTTTGGTAAGTTGGTTATTTTTACTGTGTTTATTCTCCCAATCCTTGAGTTAATTTTGTATCCAGCCACTTTGCTGAAGGTGTTTATTAGCTAGAGGATTTGTCTGGTGGAATTTTGAGTGTCACTTAGGTACATTATCATATCATCTGCAAATAGTGATAATTTGACATCCTCCTGTCCAATGTGGATAAACTTGATCTCCTTTTGTTGTCTTATTGCTCTACTAAAACATCAAGTACTACTTTGAAGAGATACTGAGAGAATGAGCAGCTTTGTCTAGACCCTGATTTTAGTGGAATATCCTTGAGTTTCTCTCCATTTTATTTTATTTTAGCTATTGGCTTGTTGTATGTATCTTTTATTATGTTTTTGTACATGCCTTGTATCCCTGATGTTCCAAGTCTTTACATATTAATGGGTGTTGGATTTTGAGAAATGCTTTCTTAGCTTCTAAGGAGATGATCATGTGTTTTTTCTTTCATTTTATGGTGGATAAAATTGATGGATTTCCATATATTGAACCATCCCTGTATGCCTGCGATGAAGCCTACTAGGTCATGGTGAGTGATGTCTTTGATGTGTTCTTGGATTTGGTTTACAAGTATTTATTGAGTATTTTTGTGTCAATATTCTTAAGAAAAATAGGTCTGAAATTTTCTTTGTCTGTTGGGTTTTTCTGAGATTTATGTCTTAGTATGACTGTGTCATCATAGAATAAATTTTGTAATGTTCCATACATTTCTATTTTGTGGACTAGTTTGAAGAGTATTGGTATTAGGTCTTCTTTGAAGGTCTGGTAGGTTTCTGCACTAAAACCATCTGGCCATGGGCATATATGTTTGTTTGTTTTTTTGTTTGTTTGGGAGACTTTTGATGACTGTTTCTGTTACTCTAGGAGAAATAGGACTTTTCAATTTCTTTATCTCATACTGACTCAAACATTGATAATTTTTATCAAGAAGATGCCCATTTCCCTCAGTTTTTCAAATTTTGTGGACTATGAGCTTTTGAAGTAGGACATAATGATTCTTTGTATTTATTCAGTGTCTGTTGTTTTATCTTCCTTTTCATTTCTGATATTGTTGATTTGTATAGTGCCTCTCTGTCTTTAATTAATTTGACAAAGGGTTTATCTATCTTGTTGATTTACTCAAAGAACCAGTTCTTGGTTATGTTGGTTCTTGAATTTTTCTGTTTGTTTCCAATTTATTGATTTCAGCCATGTGTTTGATTATTTCCAGCCATCTACTCCTCTTTGGTGTTTCTGCTTCTTTTTCTCTAGGGCTTCCAGGTATATTTTTAAATTGCCTACATGAAATGTTTCTACTCTCTTTATAAAGTCTCTTAGTGTTATGAATTTTCTTCTTAGCAGTGTTTTCAATGTTTCTCACAAATTTGGGTATGGTTTTCCTTCATTTTTATTGAATTTTAAGAAGTCCTGAATTTCTTTATTTCTTCACTGATCCAGTTGTTGAGTAGAGAGTTTTTCAGTTTCCATGTGTATAGGTTTTTTGCTATTTCTGTTGCTATTGAAGTCCAGCTTTAGACCATGGTTATTGGATAGGATACAAGGTATTATTTCAATCTTCTTGTACCTATTGAGGCTCACTTTGTGACCTACTATATGGTCAGTTTTGGAGAAGGTTCTGTGAGGTGCTGAGAGGAAGGTATAATTTTTGTTTGGGTGAAAATTCTGTAGATATCTGTTAGGTCCATTTGATTCATGACATTGGTTAGCCTTACTATTTCTCAGTTTAGTTTCTGTTTCATTGACCTATCTTTTGATGAAAGTGGGGTGTTGAAGTCTCCCTACTATTGATGTGTTCATATCAATGTGTGACTTAAGCTTTGTTAATATTTATTTTACCAATGTGGAAAAAAAGAAGAAAAAAGAAAAAGAAAAAGAAGTGTGGATGCCCTTGCATTGTGCTTATAAATGCTCAGAACTGCGATGTCATTGTGGTTGAATTTTTCCTTAATGAGTATGAAATTTCCTTTCTCATCTCCTTTGATTAATTTCAACTGAAAGTCTATTTTATTATGTATTAAAATGGCTACACCAGCTTGCTTCTTGAGTCTGTTGGCTTAGAATACCTTTCTCTAGCTTTTGACACTGAGGTAATGTTTATCAGTGTGTATGAGATGCATTTCTTGAATGCAGAAGAATGTTGCATCTTGTTTATGCTTCCATTCTGTTAGTCTATGTCTTTTTATTATAGAATTGCGACCATTAATGTTGAGAGATATGAATGACCAGTGACTGTTAAGTCCCATGATTTTGATGTTGGTTGTGGTAGAATGTTTGTGTGGTTGTTTTGCTACTGTGAGTTTATCTATTTCCTGTGTTATCTTGGTTGCAGTTTGTCATTTTGTGTTGGAGTGTTTCTTCTAGTAGCTTCTGTAGGGACAGATATGTGGATTGGTACTGTTTGAATTTGTTTTTGTCATCTTGTCTTCTCCCTCAATGGTAATTGAAGGTTTCACTGGGTATAGTAATCTGGCCTGGCATCTGTGGTCTCTGAGGGTTGGCAGGACCTCTGCCCAGGCCTTCGGGATTGTATAGTCTCTGCTGAGAAATTTAGTATAATTCTCATAATTTTGCGATTTGGCCTTTTCCTTTGCTCTTGTAATATTCTTTCTTTGTTCTGTACATTTTGTGTTTTGATTATTAGGTAATGGGATTAATTTATTTTTGCTCTGTTCTATATGGTGTTCTGTAGACCTCTTTTATATTTATATGCATCTCTTTCTTTAAGTTGGTAATCTTCTACAATTGCTGAAGATATTCTCTGGGCTGGAGCAGGGATTCTTCTTTTTTCCTCTATTTCTATATCCTTAGATTTCATCTTTTATGGTTTCCTTGATTTTTTGGATGTCTTATGTCAGGAATTTTTTAGACATACACTTTCTTTGATGGTTGCATTAAATTCGTCTATTGTTTCTTCTGCACCTGAGATTCTTTTCTCCATTTTTTGAATTTTATTAGAGAAGCTTACCTCTGAAATTCCTGTTTTCTTCTATAATTTCTCTTCGTTCCCAGCTTCTTCTTTCCGTGTTTATCATTTTTTCCCATTTTTATCTTCAGGTCTTAAATGTTTGTACTGATTTTCTTCATCTGACTGTTCACATTTTCCCTGAATTTCTTCTGGTGATTTCTTCATTTCCACTCTTTAGGCTTCAGTCAGTGCTTCTCTAAGGTAATCAACTGTTTGTCCACATCTTCCTATATTGTATTCTGGATTTGGTTTGTTCCTTCATTATCATCTTCAATTACTATGCATTTCATGTCATGTATTGTGGCTTCAGTTGTGTTTGCTTGTCCTAGGGTTTAATTATTGTTATAATTGAGTTCTGGAGATGTCATATTATTTTTGGTTTTGTTTTTGTGTGTTTTTCATGGCCTTAGCTGTCTTGCTGATTCTGATGTTTGATGTGATTTTGGTGTCCTTTACTGGTCATTGAGAGTAGTTTGTTGGTGAGTATCAATAGTGCTACAATCCTCACCTGTGGGGATCAGGGTATCCTTTAGTGCATCAGGCAGGTGACTTAGTTTCAGCTCCAAGAGACTTTGTCTCATACCCTGGGCTCACTACTGGGCCAACAGAGGCTGGTGATGGTGATCTGCAGCCCAAGGTTCAATCTGAAATAATGAAAGTAATATCTGCCTTTGGCTGGGATTTAGAGATCCTCCACTTGGCCACAGGGGCCCCGGGACCTCGGATTATTATGCCAGAGAATGCAGAGCTGCTATCTGTCTTAGACTTTTGCCAATTCTTTTTTGGACCTGACTCTTCTTGCTCTAGCCCTAGCCATGGGACCTAGGTTCAGTCTGTCAGAGAGTGTGGAAGCTGTCTGCTGGCCTGAACTTCTTCCTGCCCATTCTTGCTCCTGCCACAGGACCTAGATTCAGTTCAACAGAGATAGAGTGGGAGCAGTGCCCTATCCGAGAATCTGTCTGAAGCCATCTGAGCCACTAGATGGGCCCTGTGTTCCTCTATGAACTGACAGAGTGATCTGAACTCAGGTCTATCCCATACACACACTGTGCTCCCCCGTGGGCTAGCCGATACTAAGGATAGTAGTCTGCAACCCACAATTGAGACAGCTAGAGTGCAAGTACCCCCCACGTCTCAGTGCTGGCCTTTAAAGACCCAGCCTACAGACACAAGACTGCAGGTGTGTGGTCTTGGTCTGATCCACACATTCTACTGGGTTCTCCTTTGATCAAGAAGAGCTAAATGCTGGTGTTTCATCACCCACAGTTGAGTCCCAGATACACATTCCAAGATATAGAGCACAGCTACAGATGACAGTCTGGTATGCAGCCAGTCTATGGGGACTGTCATACTATGCAATGAAATACAAGCTCTTAAAAGACATTCCCAGCCAATAAGATGGCTCAACATTTAAATCACTTGCCATTATGACTGATAGCTAGAGTTTATCACCCAGATCCATATAGTAAGAGGAGGCAAAGAAATCTTAGAAATGCCTTTGACATCTATGCACTCAAACACAATCCATAATTATTAAACAAACTGTGATAAAGTTGTTTTAAATGTAAAAATTATATCTATTTATTCATGTAATTACCATAAAAGTGAACAGTAATTACATCAATAAACAGAAAAATATTATTATTGTTTATATGTATACGTGTGGGTTGTGAAGGTATGAATATACAAGGGCAGATGCAGGTGAGAGGCAACTATTTCCCTTATAGTTAAGTTTCAAGCTATTGTGAAACACATCTCACGGGTTCTGGGAACTGAGCTCAGGTTTTCTGCAAGAGCAGGACATTCTCTTCACAGTTGAGGCAACTTTCCATCACTTTAGTCAAGTTAACTAGTTATAGCTGCCCACAAATACATGGTTCTTCATAAAAAGAGTTAGAAACAAGAAAGCACATCAAAACTCTATGCAATTATCTAATGAATTTGATAAAATTGCAATGAAATTTCCTAGGGTTACCATTTCGGAAGAGCATATTGTGAATGAGATATATATATATACATATATATATATATATATATATATATATATATACATATATATTCCAGAGTATATCACCAGAGTCTTGGTCTCATAGAGATTGAAATGAGGGAAGCAGGAATGTACTGAATGCTTCCCATGAAGATGGAATCAAGATGAAGTGCTTTGTAGTGCACAGTTTGTAGAGAGGTTTCTAACTTTATTGATAGAATTAGTGATTCTCATGATAGCAACTCAGAAATTCTTTGTCCATACTGCCAGATTAGAACATAAATAAGGACATATTAATTGCTATAATTTATTTTTGACACTTTTCAAACATTAATATTACAGTTATATGCTAATTAACTTTAGTACTCACACTCACATTCTTACTTCTCCCAAATCATTACCAAATTTATAGGCACATCTGTTACATTTATATGAACACTCAAATATAAACACACACACGACAGACACACACACACACACGACAGACACACACACAATCCCAATCCTAATGATTTCTTTTAATATTCCTTATCTATCATTATATATGGGGTGGTCAAGTGGAACTGGAAAAACCATTACAACTCTTCCCCAAATAGAAGACAGTTTCCATCTCTCATAAAAAAGGCACTAATTAAACAGTCAGTGAACTCAGGAGGCACTGAGTGTATGGTAATGGAGATATTAAAAGACACTCAGCCATATTGGGGTTTAATGGATTTAGATTTTGTGATTTTACCAGACTAAGTCATTTCATGATAGCATCCAGAATGATGTAAGAAATATGCTTTCTTAAAACATGGTCAATGATCTCATCAATAGAGTTGAATAGACAAGGCATAGTGTGGTTATCTTCACTGCAAAGGTAATAAGAATTAAATGAATAGAAGCACTGTTATACAGCAATGTCCTTCAATTATATTATCAGCAACAAAATGCAGATATTGCAAGGCTTGTCTAACAGACTTATTGAAATGACTTGGCAATAAACTGCTGAGGCTGCACTAACAAATCTGTCCCTTTCTCCATCAAATATGGATCAGTGTGTGAAGTGTCCAGAGGACCATTATGCTAACAAAGAGAGGAACAACTGCATTCCAAAAGCTGTGATCTTTCTCAGCTATGAAGACCCCTTAGGGATGGCTCTGGCCTTAATGGCCTTGGGTTTCTCTGCCCTTACAGCTCTGATTCTTGGAGTATTTTTGAAAGCACAACGACACAGCCATTGTAAAGGCCAATAACCATGCTCTCAGCTAAATCTTACTCATGTCACTCATGTGCTGTTTCCTCTGCTCCTTGCTCTTTATTGACCATCCAAACTCCGTTTCCTGCATCCTGCAGCAAATCACATTTGGAATTGTATTCACTGTGGCTATTTCCACTGTGTTGGCCAAAACAATCACAGTGGTTCTGGCTTTCAAAGTCATAGCTCCTACAAGAAGGATGAGGTACATTCTGGTTTCAGGAACACTTAACTGCATCATTCCTCTCTGTACACTCATCCAAATTATTCTCTGTTTAATCTGGCTAGGAACTTCCCCTCCAGCTGTTGATATTGATGCAGATTCTGAATATGACCACATCATCATTATCTGTCACAAGGGTTCAGTAATTGCATTTTACTGTGTTCTAGGATACTTAGGCTGCCTTGCCCTGGGAAGTTTCACTGTGGCTTTCTTTGCTAGGAACCTCCCTGATACATTCAATGAAGCCAAGTTCCTGACATTCAGCATGTTTGTGTTTTGCACTGTGTGGCTCACTTTTCTCCCTGTCTACCATAGCATCAAGGGCAAGGTCACAGTGGCCTTGGAAATTTTTTCCATCTTGGTTTCCAGTGCAGGGATCCTGGGATGCATCTTTCTTCCCAAGTGCTACATAATTTTATTAAGACCAGACAAAAATTGTCTTCAAAATTATCAGGGAGAAATCATGTTCCTAAGTCATATTTCATGAGTTACTTTTATTTATATATTTAGTCACATTACATCCTGGTTTTACACCCATCCCTTCTCTCCTTGAAGTCCCACCCTGCCTCCCTCCTCCCATTAACCTCTTCGATATTCCTCAGATAAGAGGAGGCCCCCTTCCCACCCACCCCTGACCAAGAAGTTGGATCAGGACTGAGCATATCTTCTTCCACTGTGGCCTAGCAAGGGAGTCCTACCAGAAGGAAGGGATCAAAAACCTGTCAACAGTGTCTATGTCATGAACACACCCACTCTTCTTACCAGAGGATCCACATGAAGCTTGCATTGCCCATCATCTACATCTGTGTAGGGGGCCTTAAACCAGTTCATGCATGGTCATTTGTTGTTGCTTAAGTCTCAGCAAGGCCCTCTGAGCATGGCTTAACTGGCTCTCTTGGTCTTTTTGTGGAGCTTCCATCACTTCCCTGTTCTTTTCTCCTTCTTTCCTCTTTTCTACAAAACTTCCTATGTATCATCCAGTAATTGTCTGTAATTCTCAGCTTTTGTTTAGAAACACTCCTGGATGAAGTGCCTCAGAGAACATATCAGCTAGGGTCCTGTATTGAAGCAGCTAAAAGTGTCATTAATAGTGTCAAGAGTTGAATCTCTTGCATGGGCTGGCTCTTGTGTTGGGCCATGTAAACAAACAGGTTAAATAAATTCTAGCTGACAAATAAAAAGTTGATGCCTAACCCCCAAATATTGGGTTATAGTCCAAGATCTATGGGTTTTTAGAATGAAGCTCACTGCTTCCTCTAATGGGGTTCCAAAGCAGAATCATGGCTACTGCAGTTGGCTACATTGTCCAGGAAATCTTGCACTCACACGTTTATTTCTTAATTTATAACTATTGGTGGCATTGTGCACAGTGTAAATATTCTTTTCATCTATAAAGTAAGAAATGTTCAATATACCATCAAAGTTTTTATTTTAATATATGTATGAATGACTTTTATGCCAGTTGAGTAGTTATTACAAAATTAGCAAGTTTGTGGAAAAGTGAATTTTTTTTTACAGATCTTGCAGTGGGAAGATAAAAGAATCCTGATGTTACCCAAGAAGTTAGAGAATTTAAACTTAGAAGAGACAATGATGGTTTTATATACAAAAATAATACTAAAGAAAGTGGAATGTTTTCTCAGAAATCAATGCCATGCCCTGATCCTGAAAAAAAAACCTGTTTTAATACTCAACCCTAGTAAATGATGTTAACGACCCCATGTAACAATATGTCTACAGCATAAAATGCCCTCTTTTGGGCTACACATGATTTCTTGAGCTCACTTATTCACAAAACAAGGCACAACACACACACACACACACACACACACCACATACATGCACATACACAAACATATACATAACTGAAAATAGATAATTTATAAAATATTAGAAAAATTATTTTAAGAATGGTACATTTTGATGTACTTTAAGATATCAGACATAGTGGCTGGAGAGATGGCTCAGCAGTTAAGAACATTGTCTGCTCTTCCAGAGGTCCTGAGTTCAATTCCTGGCAACCACATGGTAGCTCACCACCATCTATAATGTGATCTGAGGCCCTCTTCTGGCATACAGGTGTACATGAAGATACAGAACTCAGAATCATAAAAATAAATAAATAAATTTTTTTTAATGTCAAACTTAAAATAAACATAATAGAAAGGATGATATTGTGAAGAGATGATTGGAGCTCTGAACATACCACACAATTTCCTTTCATGATAAATCTAACATATCATAATTGTGTGCAATAAGGGCTCAGTTACTGCATTCTATTCTGTCCTGGATAACCATGCCTCACTTGTCTTATGGTCCTTCACTGTGGCATTTTCGGTAAGGAATCTTCCTGATATATGCAATGAATCCAATTCCTGACATTTAGCGTGCTGTTGTTCTGTAATATCTGGGTAACATTTTCCCAGTTTATTAAGGCACCAAAGACGAGTTCATTGTGATTGTGGAGGTCTTTTCCATCTTGACCTATTGTGCAGGTCATTTGTGATGCATCTTTATCCCCAAGTGCAACACAATATTATTAAGACCAAAGAAAAATTCTATTAGAATGTTATGTGAGAATGCATCGTCCTGAACTCACATTTCATCAATTAAACATGGCAAATGTAATATAATGTAATGTTTCCACAGAACAACCTATTGGGATATGATGCAAGATATGTGTATTAGCTAGTGACTCTCACTGTTTTTCTATTGATGATGCCTAACAGTGTCATGAATACTACATTCCTCTTCACGGTGTTTTATAATTTTTATGTAGTCACCTACATAACTCTTGAACACAGATACACTCCTAACAATGGTAAATTTCACCCCATACCCTGTTCACAATTTTCTGCCCTACATCTCTATTTGATTTCCTGATGACCACTCAGACTCAGGGATACCTTTTTCCATTAAGAACATTACCCTCCAACTAACACCAGTAAACTACACCCTGTACCCTGTGCTCCATTTCCCACTCCACATCCATGTCCTCTTTTCTGGATACTTTCCAGACACAGGGACATGGTGAAAGCCCCTTCCAGAGAAATACATACCCACCAACACACCTGAAAGCATCCCCAACAGTGGCAAATGACACCATATACTCTGTTCTCTGTCTCCAGCCCCACATATTAGCTGTTAATTCAGGAAGCCTAGCATATGCAGGGACATTTGTAAAGACAATCCTCTCTCCATGCCCCTCTTCCCAACTTCCCTAGAAGCACCTTCAACAGAAGAAAGTTGCACCTCATTTCATGAGATTTCATCCCAATACCACTATCCTGCCTGCATTCCTTGAGGTCTTCTTTCACCATGGCAACCATGGAAGACATTGACCCAAGCCCTTGCTCACCATATTCACCTAAACCCCATCTATGAGCTTTAAGCTGCACTCAAAGCTTTGTACTTCAATTTCTAGGACACAAACAAACTTGTTTTCCAGAATAAATTTCTTAAAGAGAGAAAGACCGAATAAACATGTAAAGGAAATTGGAAAAACACTTCAAGACCTGAAAATGGATATAGGAACAAAAAATAAAACACACAATGAAGGAATCTTAAATGCGGAAAAACCTAAGTAGAGAACAAGCACCACCAAATGAACAAAAGGGATAAAGAAAGAATCTCAAGCACATAAAAAGAATAAATGAAATCAACACTTTTATTATAAAATATTTTTGAAACAAAACATCCAGGATGTCTGAGACACTATGAAAAGAACAAAACTAAGAATAATATGAGTCGAAAAAGTATAAGATTGCAAACTCAACCTTCCAGAAAATGTTTTCATAAAAATCACAGAAGAACCTAAAGGAAGAGATGTCTATAACCATAAATACAAACATAAAAGAAGGTTACAGAACACCAGATAGATTGAATCAAAACAGAAAAGCCTCTTGTGACCAGGTAATCAAGACACTAAATATACAGAACAAAGAATATTAGAAGCTTCAAGAGAGAAAAGGCAAGGTAACATTAAGTCTGACCTATCAAGAGTATACTTTATTTTTCAAACAAAGACTCTAAAACCCAAAAGAGTCTGGTCAGATGTTATGTATCCTTTAAGAGACTGCAGATTCTAGCCCAGAGGAATAAATCCATCAAAACCTTCAATCATCATAAATGTAGAAAATATATTCCATGAAAAAAAGAAATGTAAACAATATCTATCCATAATTCTAGCCCTATAGACGATACTAGGAGGAAACAACCAACAAGGAAATCAACTGCATGGAGGAAACACAGGAAATAAATTATTCCACACTAGAAAAACCAATAGAAAGGAAAGATATGCATAACACACACACACACACACATACATACATATGCATTCATGCATGAAAGTACACACACACTGAGAGAAATAAACACTTGCCTTATGGTCATAAATAACCTAACAACAACAACAACAACAACAACAGCCCAGGGCCAGAGGGTTTCAGCACAGAATTCTATCAGACCTTCAAAGAAGAGCTATTACCGATATTTTAGAAGCTACTCCAAAAGATAGAAATGGATATAACATTACTATATTCATTCTATGAGGCCATAGTCATGTTGATACCTAAACTCCACAAAAAAAAATAACAAAAAAGGCAGAAAATTCTTTACAGATGTTACTTGAATGGAAACGACTATAAAACAAGATTGAAACGCAAAGATGAAGTACAACAAATGGATTATCACAATTTATTGATCCTGGAGAACTGAGGATCTAGGATGGATAGCAAGTATTAGAACTCATATATTTAACAGTTTAATCATTAATAATGCAAATGTTAGTGGAGTGATAAGTCTTATTTAATGTTTTAAATGATACACAAAGGTCATGACTTCTTTATTTATCTTGAACTTTTAAAGATCAACATTTAACATGTAAATTGCCTGCCATTTTGTGAGGAGCTAGATGGATTTCAATACAGCAAGACTCAAATTTCTGGATTTCACCTGATTGTTGGTTTTCCATACATTAAAAATATAACATTGGATAGATATTCTTTCCTTGTTCCTGGTGTGACATATTCCACAGTGTGTATGCTCTGAGGCTCTCAGATGTCTCACACAAGTGGCTGCCTCTCCATCATATAGACTTGGCGATTCAATGCTTACCATGTAATTATGTTCCTTTTTGTATTTCCCTCCTGAATGAGTAATTTATGTTTAACTGTGCATACTCTAAAAAATCTATTGACATAATTTCGTGTGGTATACACATTAACAGATATATAAGATAATACTGAAACTAAATGTTCACTAAATGGCCTCTGCCCAGGGATCTTAATGTCCACAAGCATGAGTGATGTCATGGAACTAGAGACAGAAATATCATCATATATATTTATCAACCCATGTTTATCAAATGGACTGTGGACCTCAGCTGTAAAGCCCCAGGCAAGATTCATCCAGGAATGAAAAAGGACCTTAGGGAAAATAAGGAATCATGAATGTGCAAGTAAGCTTTCACAATCCAGAAAAATAAAAGAAGGCACAGAGAAATGGGTGCCCATTTGATATGTGGATATGTATGACACTTCACAATCCACAATACACACCCAGACTTAAATGAGGACAAAGATGTTCACTTTTATCTTATTCTTTTTTTCTCTTTTTTAAAAATTGATTTATTCTTGTTACATTTCAATGTTTATCCCATTCCTTGTATCCTCCCATTCTTCCCTCCCTCCCATTTTCCCATTATTCCCCTCCCCTGTGACTGTTCCTGAGGGGGATTACCTCCCCCTGTATATGCTCATAGGGTATCAAGTCTCTTCCTGGAAACCTGCTGTCCTTCCTCGAACATTATGATAGGCAAATTTGAGCCCAGGGGTCGCGCTCAAACTTAGGCACCAGCCATGGACAATACAGGTAGTAAACTTTAAACCCCTACTCAGATCTAGCCTATGGTCAGAACATTATCCACAGTTAAGTGGAGAGTGGGATATGACCTCCTCACGTACTCTGGTACCTCACATTTGACTTTTATCTTATTCTACTTGATTCTGAACAGTCCACTTCTCATGGCCAGTTTTATTCCTTCTAGGTGCTCCTGGAGGATGAAGAAGAAAGAAATGGATGGAGACTTACTGGCAAATTGTGCCTTCTGCCTTCTTGGAGTGAAGTGGCCTGTGGAGAAAGACTATTTCCGCAACCTTCTAAATGTGCTGTAAGTGTTTTTGTATTTTTTATATAAATCTCATCAAAAGTATTTCAGGAGGGCTCTGAGAATAAGAGATGGAACAATCAATACCCATAGTCCTCTGTTCTATTCTTTCAATGTGCACACAAAAGAAAAAACAAACACATTCTTTGAGAAACTCAATGCTATTTTATGACTTTAAATTGGTCCTTAGATAAGTTTATGTTTTTTCTAGTTAGCCTCCTGATTTCAGGGCTAGAAGTCAAGTTAACACAAGACTCACTACTATTATCCACAGAAAATAGCCCTCCTGTTGACAGTTTCCATAGCACAATAGTCAATTTTGTATTATCAAAAGATACCCCTACTATATCAATAAGTTTGTGCTGAGAAAGTACAATTTACTGGACATAGAGTGTATATGGATGACTTTTTCGTCAGTGTGTAGCTCCTAGTATATGTATTTTGGCCCCTCATTTTTAGACTACACCTAGCTACAGAACGCTGCCATGTAGATGTTCATTTACTCTCTAAAATTATCTGGATGTGGTCACTCTGACTTATGAAACTGCATGAAAAACACAAGTAGGATTTCTGTCCAATGTGAACTTTAAACATGTTCTTCGAGCTCGGCTCAGCTTGTATACATTCACAATCACTGGCTTCAAGTATTACAAAGCCCAGTTCCTCACTCTCTCTTTACCATAAAGAAGGAGTGCTTAGATTGTAAATTTTATGTTTGTAGAGGGAGGGTATCACTAATAGTGGTGACTCCTTCTTCCTTGTCACTTGACAGAATTACATTTGTAGCATGTATAGTTGAAAGTGCTTGAGAACAGGAAGAGAGGAGTTTCCTAGTAGCTCATATCTGCAATTCATTACAAAATATGTCTTCTTTTTTTCGGTCTAAGTAGGTTGTTCTATGACACATTTATAACGTTTACCCCTGTGTTTCTCTTTCAGTAATTTTACAAAGTAAAATTGCATATTTTACCATGTGGTTACTGTACACATTTTGACTTTGTAGGTTTCTGAGAGTTTTTTCAAGCAGAGCACTTTAGACTACTTGGAGACTCTGATAGTCAAAGTAACAGATGTTTCTTATGTTTAGTATGCAAGAGTTAGTGTTTGTGTTATACAAGTTCTAGTCTCAACTTCCTAATGTATTTTACTAAATTTCCAATGGGAATTTTTTCTGTGTGACAGTAAAGGGTATCCTAAAATGGGCTTTTTGTATAGACAGAGATATAACAAAAGTATAATTTCTAAATGGAAATATAATTAAATCCAAATATGAATAAACCATTCAGGATAAAGAATTATGTTGGATGTTTACTGTTCAGATGATATGAGAAAAACCAGAAAAAGACAGGAATGATTATACTTCCCATAAAGAGAAGAAAGAAACCTTATATTTTACATTAATATTGCACATTTTTATTAAAAACTTATATAAATATTTCCCACACACTTTACTCTTTATATTCTTCTGGTTTATAAACATGTAATACTGCCACATACAAATCTCATTGAGATTTCCTAATGTTTGTGCTTCTCAGTAGAATACTAGTCTTCTGTTAGCATAACTGGAAAGGTGGTCAAAGAATGTTTTTTAGAAGACAAAATATATTACACACATTTGTCAAGTATAAATTGCATATGTTTGTTTAGAATTAAAATAGGTATACATTACTGGGATGCTTTTGCATACCATTAATCTATGTATGCATATGTGGGGCAGATATATTCCTAGGCATTTGAAGCCAGACTGGCTTACAGCAAAACATTATTCAAAACTATGTGAGCAGTTACATTACTATGTCATAAATGAGCATTGCTTAGGTTCATACATCCAAATGCATGTAGACATATATAAATTAAATTATTTATTTATTGATTTTTACCTACTGATCATAGCCCCATCCCTCCTCTATTCCTTGTCCCATGCTCTCTCCTTCCACTCTGTCTTCATTCTCTTTCCTTCATAGACAGGGAGTATTATAACAGAATCATAACATCATCCACAAATGTTGTTATCATTTATGGTGACACAGACAGTACTCTTGTTGTGGCCTTTAGGATGTGAAAATCTGTAGGTATACAAAGAACATAGATCACCACTTCACAATGGGATGTTCCTACAAGTAAGAGAGATTTCACACCTGACCCATTCCATGGGACTTTTGCTTTTACACAGCACCATGGTAAGATTTCAGGTTTTAAGAATTTTGTCCAGACATTGAACCCTCTCAAATACTCAGATAAATATATATATATATATATATATATATATATATATATATATATAAATATATGGCAAGCCAGGAGTGGATGGACTTTAACTGTGAAGCCTCAGCATCTAACTGTAAGACAATGAAGAACTGCACATCCAATGCCTCATTGGAATGGCTAATGGCACAGACTTTTGACATGGCCTTTAGTGATAGCAGTTATGACATATACAATGCTGTGTACGCTATGGCCCATTGCCTTCAGGAAATCCTTGTTCAACAAGTAGAAAATCAGACAATTTACAATGGGAAAGAACATGATTTTAGCTGCTTTAAGGTATGTTTCTCCTATTGGATGGTATAAGCTCTCATTGATCTCATAGCTTTTAAGAGTCTCTCAGATGATTAAACTGAGTGAATTTCAAGATATTTCCCAAATAACTAGCTTTATAAATGATTTTATGCTGACAATGTACATATAGGCTTTGGAATGAAAGGGACTATTAGTGAAAATCAATGATTCTATCACAGAGCCCCTGAATATAGTCGTACTTGTTCTAATATTGGAGAGATAATCAGTCCTTCTTCATTAAGCATCTCCATGATGAGAATATGAGTGTTTCTTCATTAATCATGAAATTTGAAGTAATAAGTTCAGGAGATAATTTTCTTAATTTATTCTGCCCCAAGTGTAGGCTCTGTGCAATTTCCTTAAAGTCCTTAGTGTAAAATCCTTAGTATAGTGATATAGAAATAGTTCTGTGAATTAGGTTACTACATACATATACCCATTTGTCTGAACGTATGTTTCTCACTGTATATTTGTGTTTCCAAGTGTGCTTCTTTCTATCTGTTTGTTTATCTGTGCTGCTGTCTGTGTGCACTTGTGTGTGTGTGTGTGTGTGTGTGTGTTTTAGTCCATCTGACTGTGTTTGTGAAAGTGAGCATAAATTTTCTTTATATTCGTACCCCTATGTATGTTTTTTTTGTTTCTGTCTTTGTGTATGTTTCTGAGTGTAATTGTCAGTGCATTTCTCTGGCTTGCACATATGTATCTCTGTTGCTATGTGTGTGTGCATGTTTGTCTCTGTGTGTCTGTCTCTCTTTCTTTTGATGTTGTGTGCATAAATGTGTTTTTGTGTCAATGTTTCTCTGTCTATTTCTATCTCCTTATGTCTCCCTGTGTGTCTTTGTCTGTGCATGTGTGTGCCTATGTATGTGCTTGGTATATTTCTGTATTTGTGTGTCTGTTTTGGAGTATATGTGTGTCTGTGCCTATATGCTCATATGTGTGGCTGGACATATATGTTAATGTGTATATAAAAGAATATAGTTCTATTTTATGTGTGTATCTCTATATAGATGTGTGCCCCTCTGTGTGTAGATGTATGTGTATGTGTGTGTGTGTGTGTGTGTGGTGCTGTACATCTATGTTTGCTGTATGTGTGCTTGTCTATGCTTGTGTTTCTTAGTTTCCTTTCAGAGAACTAAAATTCTTCAAGCATTATAACAAATTAATATATCTCTTTGCTTTCATTGAAAATTTCCACCTGATACCTTCAATAAAATTGCATTTCAGATAAAATCATCATACCTTTTATTCCAGCAAGTAAGGGCATATGTATTATATAATACTGTTTGTTTTTCAGATGCACTCCTTGATGAGAAAAACCCACTTCACTATTCCTAATGGAGACAAAGTGAACATGAACAAGAAACTTCAGAAAGAGTATGACATTTTCTACATTTGGAATCTCCCACATGATTTTGAATTTAAAGTGAAGATAGGAAAGTTTACCCCATATTTTCCACATGGTCAACAGCTCCATTTATCTGAAGACATGCTAGAGTGGGCCACAGGAAGTAGACAGGTGGGTTTTAAAGAACTGTACTGATTTCCATTGCAAAATAGTAAACACTGTATGTAGTCACTACATTTACACATTCTTCTAAATTACTGAAAAGAAATCAATTGTCACATAAGGAAACTACTTTTAGTCTCATATATTCCATTTCTTCTTTCCATTCTTTTGATGTGACCTTTTAATTAATTCTTCGAGTAGTTCATGCAATAAATACAGAGTATTTTATATATCAGAAAATGTTTTTTGTATTTTAATATCAATAGAAAACAATTGACCTCTCATTTATTATATTTCCTGTAAAGTGAGCAATATACTCATGGTACCAGTCTTATTACTATATAGTGATTTCCTCACTTAATATGAATATCTGATTTAAAAAAGTTGAAGACATTTAGGCTAACTGTAATTATGGAATAAATTCTCCTTCATGCCATACTAAAAATGGCCTATAATGGCAAGTCATAAAAAATTTGTGACCAGTTTGAAGCCTTGTCTGTGCATAGACCTTCATATCTCAGCGAATCTCAGAGCTATTCCCATGTAGTGGGATTACTTATGTAAGTTACCTGCTTGTTCTACAGTTTGAATTCTTTACATCCTGATTGCAGTCCCCTCCCTCATCAACCCCAGACCCCATCCATTCCCCCATCACCTCCCAGTCCCATGCTCTCCCTCATCCCCTTTCTGTTCCTCTCCTAGTGCTTAGAAAGGGGAGTCCCATAATGTTTGACCTCAGCTTCTCCAGTGTCCTCTGTAGTACCTGGAAACTCTACCTCTGTGGCCTGACAAGAACATGCTGCTGGGGGCATAAGTGAGCAACATCAGGAGGACTGAGTACAAGTCAGAGTAATCCCGGTTCTCCATATTATGGGACTCACAAGGAGACTGTGCTGCCTATCTACTACATCTGAGCAGAAGGTCGAGGTCCACATCCTATGTGGACCTTGTTGGCACATCAGTCTCTGTATTGTAATGTGGTTACTTTAAGTGGCTAACATTAGCTTATGAGTGAGAATATTCCAGGTGTGTCTTTCTGGGTCTGCGTTACCTCACTCAGAACGATTGTCTCTAGTTCCATCTATTTGCATGCAAACTTCAAATTTTTTTTGTTTTTGATAGCTCAATAATATTCCGATGTGTAAATGAACCTTCTTTCTTTATCCATTCTTCAGTAGAGGGACATATAGGTTGTTTCCAGATTCTGACTATTACAAACCAGGCTAATATGAACATAGTGAGCAAATGTCCTTGCAGGATGGTGGACTCACTTTAGGGTATATACCCGGAGTGGTACGGCTGCTTCATGAGGTAAACTTAGCTCCAATTTTCTGGGAAAATGACAGATTGATTTCCAAATTGGTTGTACAAGTTTGCACTCCCATCAGCAATGGAGAAGTGTTCCCTTTTCTCTGCATCCTCTGCAGCATATGCTATCACTTGAATTTTTGATCTTAGCCGTTCAGATAGGTGTAAGATGAAATCTCAGAGCCGTCTTGATTTGTATTTACCTGATGACAAGGGATGTTGAGCATTTCTTTGAAGTGTTTCTCAGACATTCAATACTCCTCTGTTGAGAATTCTCTCTTTAGCTCTGTAGTCCATTTTTAATTGGGATATTTGGCTTGATGGTGTTTAATTTCTTGAGTTCTTTACATATTATGGATATTAGCTCTTTGTCAGACATAGGGTTGGTGAAGATCTTTTCCCAGTCTGTAGAATGTTGTTTTGTTCTGTTGACTGCTTCTTTTGCCTTACAGAAGCTTTCAGTTTCATGAGGTCCCATTTATTAATTGTTGTTCTTAGAGCCTGGGCTGTTGGTGTTCTGTTTAGGAAGTTGTCCCTTGTGCCAATGAGTTCAAGGTTCTTCTCCAATTTTTCTTCCAATTGATTTAAGGTGTCTAGTTTTAAGTTGAGGGCATTAATCCATTTGGACTTTATTTTTGTGCATGGTGATAAATATGGGTCTATTTCCATTTTTATACATGTAGCCATGTAGTTAGACAAGCACCATTTGTTGATGATGCTATATTTTTCCATTGTATAGATTTGGTTTTTTTGTCAAAAATCTAATGGCCATAGACTCATGGGTTTAATTTTGGGTCTTCTTGTTTATTCCACTGGTCAACCAGCTTATATCTATGTCAGTACCATGCTGTTTTTATTACAGCTTGAGATCCAGAATGGAGATTCCTTCAGAAGATCTTTTATTGTGTAGCATTGTTTTAAGTTTTCTAGATTTTTAAATTTCTTCTATATGAAGTTAAGAATTGATCTTTCAAGGCCTGCAAAAGAATTATCTTTAAACTTTGATGGAAATTGAATTGAATCTACAAGCTGCCTTTGGTAAGATGGACATTTTTACTATCTTGATTCTCACAATCCGTGAACACGGCAGATCTTTCCATCTTCTGATATCTTCTATGTCTTTCTTTAGAGACTTGAAGTTTTGCTCATATAAGCCTTTCACTTGTTTGATTACAGTTACAACAACATACTTAGTACCCTTTGTGACTATCATGCAGGGTACAATTTCTCTAATTTCTTTCTCATCCCATTTGTCATTTGTATAGAGCAAGGCTACTGACTTCTTTTTTTGAGTTAACTTTGTATACAGCCACTTTACTGAAGTTGTTTATCAGTTACAGAAGTTGCTTGGTGGAATTTTTAGGGTCAGGCAAGTATGTTGTCATGTCATCTGCAAATAGTACTAGTTGGATTTCCTCCTTTCCTAATTGTATCCCCTTGATCTACTTTAGTTGTATTATTTCTCTAGCTAGAACACCAAGCACTATATTGAAAAGATATTTAGAGAGTGGACAGCCTTGCCTGGTCTGTGATTTTAGTGGAATTGATTTAAGTTTCTCTCCATCTAGTTTGATGTTGGCTGTAGGCTTGCTGCATACTGCCTTTACTATGTTGAGGTATGTGCCTTATAGTCCTGCTCCCTCCAAGGCTATAAACATGAATGGATGTTGGACTTTGTTAAATACTTTTTCAGCAACTGGGGAGATGACCATGTGTTTTTTCTTTTAGTTTACTTATATGATGGATTATCTTTATGAATTTCCATATGTTGAACTGCCCCTGCATGCCTGCTATAAGGCCTACTTGGTCATGGTGAATATTTTTGATGTGTTCTTGGATTCGATTTGAGAGTATTTTATTGAGTATTTTTGAGTCAATATTCATAAGAGAAATTGGTCTAAAATTCTCTTCTGTGGTTTAGGTTTTGAGGTAACTGTGGTCTCAGAGTGACTTTGGTAATGTTCCTTCTATTTCTGTTTTGTTGAATAGTTTAAAGAGAATTAGTATTATCTCACCTTTGAAGGTCTTGTAGAATTCTGCACTGAATCCATCCAGCCTGAGCTATATTTGGTTGGAATATTTTTTAACGATTTTCTCAATTTCCTTAGCAGATATAGGACTATTTAATTTATTTTCCTGATCTTGGCTTAAATTTGGTAGTTGATAATTCTGATAGGTTTGTCCTTTTTATGTGACTAGTCCTTTCTCTTGCAGATTTTAGCTTCTTTCTTTGTTCCGTACATTTAGTGTTTTGAATATTATAAGGTGAGAAAATTTTCTTTTCTGGGTCATTCTATTTGGAGTTCTGTACTTCTTATATATATGGACATTTCTTTCTTTAGGTTAGAGAAGTTATCTTCCATGATTTTGTTGAAAATATTTTCTGGGCCTTGCATTTGGGAGTCTTCTGTTTCTTCTATCCCTAATATTCTTTTTTTAACTTATATAATTTATTCAGGTTTCTTTTCAATTGTTATCCCCTCATTTGTATCTTCCCATCCCTCTTCTCTTCCTCCTTCATTCTATTCACCTCCCCTTGGTCTGTGGCAGAAGAAGAACTCTTCCACCACCATATGATCACAGCCTATCAGGTCTCATCATGGTAGCCTGATTACTCTTCTCTGAGTGCCACCAGGTCTCCCCACCAAGGAGAAGTGGTCAAATAGGTGACAGCAGAGATCATGTCAGAGTCAGTCCCTACTCTCCACACAACTGTGGAGAATGTGCTGTCCATTGACAAGATCTAGATAGAACTTCTCGTTTTATTGCATGCATTGTCCTTGGTTGGTACAGTAGTTTGAGCAGAACCTCCTAAGTTCAGATACATCAGCCTTTATGGTCTTCTTGTTGGTTTCTAGAACCCTCTGTGACCTATATTTCCCCCATTCTCCCTTACCTCACTTCCCAATAAGAAGTGCCAGTATCGGTCTTAATCTCCAGCTAAAGGAAGACTTTCAGGTGACATCATTGTTGGGCTAGTGTCCAATTATATGTGAGTACATAGCATGTGTATTTTTATGGATCTGGGTTAAATCATCCAGGATGATCATTTCTATTTCCATCCATTTGCCTGATAATTTCAGGGTCTCCTTGTTTTTAATAGCTGAGTACTATTCCATTGTGTAAATCTACCATGGTTTCTTGATCCATTCTTTGACTGAGGGACATGTTGGTTGTTTCCACACTCTGGATATTATGAATAAGGCTGCTATGAACATGGTTGATCCTTTGTCCTTGTTGTGCGGTGGAGCATCTTCTGGGTATATTCCAAGGAGTTGAGTATCTGGGTCTTGAGGTAACCCTATTCTCAGTTTTCTGCGAAAGCACCGGGTTGATTTTCAAATTGGTTGTTCAAGTTTGCACCCACACCAGAAATGAAGGAGTGATCCCTTTTCTCCTTGCCAGCATGTGCTGTCACCTGAGTTTTTATCTTACTCTTTCAGATGAGTGTAATATGGAATCTCAGAACCATTTTGATTTTCATTTATCTATAGCCTAAGGACATTGAGCATTTCTTTAAGTGTTTCTCAGTCATTCGATATTCTTCTGTTGAGGATTCTGCTTAGGTCTGAGCCTTATTTCTTAATTGGGTTATTTGGTTTTATAGTATTTAATTTCTTGAGCTCTTGACATATTTTGGATGTTAGTCCTTTGTCAGATATAAAGTCGGTGAAGATCATTTCCCAGTCTGTTGGTTGCTGCTTTGTTCTGTTGACAATGTCTTCTGCCTTACAGAAGCTTCTCAGCCTAATGACGTCCCATTTGTTAATTGCTGGCCTTAGAGCCTGGGCTGTTGATCTTCTGTTCATGAAGTTGTCTCTTGTGCCAAGGAGTTCAAGGTTATTCCCTAATTTTTCTTCTTACACACTTAGTGTCTCTGGTGTTATGTTGAGGTCTTTAATCCACTTGGATTTGAGTTTTGTGTATGGTGATGATTATGGGTCTACTTGCATTTTTCTACATGTAGACTTCCAGGTAGACCAGCACCATTTCTTGAAGATGCTATGTTTTTTCCATTGAATAGATTTGTCTTCTTTGTCAAAAATCAAATGTCTATATGTCTGTGGATTCATTTCTCCATCTTCAATTCAATTCCAGTGTTCAACAAGTCGATTGTTATGCCAGTATGCTGCTTTAATTAGTGTTTAACTATAGTACAGATTGATATCAGGTATGGAAATTACTCTGAAGCATCTTTTATTGTATAGGATTGTTTTAGCTATTTGAGTGGTTTTGTTTTGTTTTTCCATATGAAGTTGAGAATTGATATTTCAATGACCTTTTAAAATATTGTGTTGGTATTTTGACAGGGATTACATTGAATCTGTAAATTGCTTTTGGTAAGATTTCAATTTTTACTACGTTAATTCTACCAATCCCTGAATAATGGAGATCTTTCCATTTTGTGATGTCAACTCAAACTTCTTCAGAGATTTGAAGTTTTTTACAAGTCTTTCACTTGCTTTATTAGAGTTGCTCCTAGGTATTTTATATTGCTTGTGGCTATCAGGAAGGTTGTAGTTTCCCTAATTTCATTCTCAGATTGATTGTCATTTGTAAATAGGAAGGCTACTGACTTTGGGGGATTAATTTTGTATCCAACAACTGTGCTGAAGGTGTTTATCAGCTGGAGGTGTTCTCTGGTGGAATTTTGGGGTCACTTATGTACACTATCATATCATCTGTGAATAGGGATAGTTTGACTTCCTCCATTTCCATTTGGATCCCCTTGATCTCTTTGTTGTCTTATTACTCTAGCTAGAACTTCAAGAACTATATTGAAGAGATATGCAGAAAGTGGGCAGCCTTGTCTGATCCCCAATTTTACAGGAATTTCTTTGAATTTCTTTTCATTTAATATGATCTTGGCTAATGGATTGCTGTATATGGCCTTTATTATGTTTAGGTATGTTCCTTTTATCCCTAATCTCTCCAAAACTTTAAACGAGAAAACAAGTTTGCAATATTTATAGTTTTTTCACAAAGTAAACTAAAAGTTCTGTTTCCAGAATGTCTAAGATTTGTTCAGAAATTCAACTTTTCACCAAATTGTTTTAATATATTCACATGTTTGACATCATGCAAAGTGCTAAATGACATGTAGTACCTCAGTTTCAGTATATAAATAAGTTTATTGAAATGTCAACATGCTAATACAATATAGTTATGAAAGTAGTAGGTAAAACTCAATATGTATCTTATTTTTCTCAGATGCTGCCCTCTGTATGCAGTGCTGATTGTGGCCCTGGATTCAGAAAATTCAGGCAGAATGGAATGTCAACCTGCTGTTTTATTTGCATCCTCTGCCCAGAAAATGAAATTTCTAATGATACAAGTGAGTGTTTTCTGCTGTGATAAACTTGACATTCATAATCCTCTCCACCAACAAAGGGATGCTGAAGGAATCTAAAAAGCATGTGCAAAAATAAAATATACCATTTTCTCTATTAGTCAGTGTAGAAATACAAACACTAACAATGTCATAAACTCTTCTGCCTAGATGTACATTTTGATTCATTGAAAATTTATGTCATTTCAGGTGAAAGAGATATGGGAGAATGTGGAAATAGAAGGACTGAGAATGTCCTGAAACCCTACAAGAAGACCATCAAAGCTGATGGATCTAGATGCAGGGGGCTTGCTCAAACTACTTCCGCAACCACAGACAACGCATCCAAGAAACATAGGCCTCCTATTCAATTCTAGTCAATGGGCAGTGCATTCTCCACAGTTGTGTGGAGAATGGACAGTTACTTTGACATGAACTCTGGTGCCTCCTATTTGACCACTTCCTCTTGGTGGGAAAGCCTGTCGGCACTCAAAGAATGTGCAATCCAGCTACCTAGATAAGGCCAGATAGGCTGTGATCATATGGTGGGGGAGAAGGTCCCCTTCTGTCATAGGCCTA